>NC_143385.1:24119716-24421361 GCF_980474605.1 Leiobunum rupestre | reverse complement strand
TAGCGAACATTAAATTTCAGTTTCTCAGATATTTATTTGAACTGAAATACAAATTTTGAACTAGTATTAATAAAGGAATAACACTGACCCTAGTTTTGCCTTTTGGCTCTTAATTAGCTTAGGTTTGCTTAGATTGTTCGCAATTTCAAAAATTAAATTGTTAAGGAATTTATAACAAAGCGACAATTAACTAATTTAGAGATCATAAAGAACCGAGATCGATCGACACGAAAACTTGGTAGTGTTCCCTTTCCGTAGGTACTCCAGTGTAATGAGGTAAAGCCCACAAAATATCTGTACGGGCAACTTAGCGTCACTAGCGCCATCCGTGGTAGAAAAATATTTCACCAAATAAAAAATCTAAGTGATCGAACCATCTCTCTACAACCCTGGCTACGTATAAATTAATCGAATGAGTGGACGGATTGGTTTGTTACGAATCAATATACCTGAATAAGTTGGTTATGTATTTTTACTTCTAACTTCACGGATTGTATTTAGATGGACGGATTGTAGGATACCGATCTAGGTGATTTACTGGAGAATACGTTGAGGATTGGGAGAGCAGTGAAATGTGTGTGGATAAGACACGTTGAAATCTGTATTTATTTATATTTAGGAAGAATAACTATGTGGAGCCGAGCTACCTGGTCAAATATTATCTCGGCACTAGAGGGTATTGGGAAACGCGTCAGTTTGAAGGAACCAATAATGTGGTTGTTTTAGAGGGAAGGCCTAGCTGAGTCTTCGAGCATAAGGCGATAGTGAACTACGCTAAAAATCGTCTCCACATAGTCATCATCCTTAAATATAACTAAATACATTCTTTGTAATAAAAAATATACAACTTTTCTTTGTTTGTTTTATTCAACGGTTTGAAACCAACAGATTGGACGGTTCAAAATAATAATTGGTTAAGGACTATCCGGATTCCTAACGAACGGATTACGGACGGATTGAATATTGAAATCCCCAATCCGGTCAGTGGCGCCTTAAAGTCATGATCACACTATCGCTTGAAACTAGTTTCCATGTCGAGTTTCTCTCAATTTTATTCCTCAAAACTGGAATCCAAACTGGATTTAAAGTATAGTGTGATCGTGGTTTAAGTCAAAATAACAAACATCTCACACGACGTTTGCTAATGACGAAATTGTGTTAATCATTTCTTAGTACTGATTAACGACGAGCTAGTGGTACAACTCATCTGATAAAGTTCAAGGTCAGAGTCAATTACATGTTAACCTTTTAGGTGTACGTCTCGGGAAACAATTGTACCATAGCTTTATTTCTACTTAATATTTTTATAAGAAATACTTTTCAAAACAAGAGTATCCGAAGGACTGAGATCACTCCCTGTAATTAATCGGTGTACAAAACTGTAGCTTTGAATGTACCACAGTTATTAAGTAACTGACTACAGATTTAACATTAACAAAGGCTTAGTTTCATATGCTAGTAATCTGTGTACCACTTTTTAGGAAGTAGTTAACACCTCGATGATACCTCCGCGCATGCATTCCATACCAGAGTGTGAAAAATAAATTCGTATCGGGAAGGTCACTTCCATTGGACCATTCTGGTATTTTACATACGTCGAAATACTTGGTTTCTAAATAAGTCATATCGAGCTATATGATTAACCGTAATTCAATGTAGACATCCGCGGCTTGAAAAGTTCCCCGAGCCTGCGAAGGCACAAGATTCTTTTGAATGGTATAGCAGGATACTTCTTATAATAATCAGATAGTACCCAATAATGGAAAAAATTATTTTCACAACGGTTTGGTCATACAAACGCAAGTTTTGAAAAACGGAAAATTTTTCTGACCAAAGCTTAGCTCGCAACGTGTAAGGATGGCAAGAAAATATTTTCGCACTTGCTTAATATATCGAATTTCTTTAGCAAGTGTCGGCTCGACGTGTAGTAACTCTTTTTTCAATAGATGTCACTAGCGTCTAAATTAAAAAAGGCGGTAGTTATAGGTACCCCTCGCGTTGATTGAATCGTTTGTAAATTGATTATTAACATAAATTACAGCAATTATGAACAATATTTTTACATGGGATATATAATTTAGGTTGAAGTTCACTAAATAAAGTATAAGTTGTCTAACTATAATAGTCTACAATGGCTCTCTGATGAAGTTGTCATTTGTCTATTTTAAATTTTACCTTCCTTTGCCATAATTAGATGGCACCAAGCTCTCCAGTAAAATCGCGTTTTTCCATGAATTGGATAGATTCATGGCCTTCTCTAATAACAGGGGCCTTTTCATAATCCACGTGGCAATGATAAGAGCTGACAGTGGCTTTAAATATCATAATTTTGGTGCCCATCCTTTTGTTTACACAAAAATGAAGGATAATATTAATATTAAATACTTTTATTAATATAAATTGCCATATTTTGTAGGATAAGCGATATTTTCTTTGTCGGCTAAGGCGCCAATTCATGAACGGAAATATAACGTGTTTTGTGAATAGGAGTTGAAAACTATGCTCACTGAGAATGTTGGGCAAACTTTTAGCGAGTTTTAATATCCCCATTGAGATTGTATATTAAAATCTACTAATATTATATCTAATTGGAGTTAACATGGCCGTGCATAGGTAGATCAGCAGATATTTCCAAATAATGGAAGCCGACAAATATGTCGTGGAACACTTTCCATAACGCCATCTTTTACGCGTAAAAATATCCTTGAAGAATTTTTAGACGCAGCCAAAACGATACACATTTAAAAAACATAAATATTAATTTCTTGGAATGGCTACTTCAATAAATGCCACTCTCATTTTCCTTCCTTTAACTACGCGCATGCGCGAGTCACTGAATAAAATAGTCACGCTAAATTAGATAGCGCGCGCGCATTTTCTTTCTTTCAAGAGGCGCGTGCGAAATTGAACGAACACTTCTGTATTTAAATATTACGCAACTCGCGCCTTAAAATATCACGCTTTTATAAGTACGTCCTGGTTCTTCCCTACTACTTCTAGGCAAATCACTGAACCGGTTTTATTTAAGCGTCTATTGCGTAGGTTAGTTTAAAATGGGTAGAGGGGTTAGGTAAGGATGGCACTAAGGGTTATGTCACGGTTCAGTTAGCCCACTGTGGATTATGATAATAGTGTCCCCGACGGTGGTGGAAGAAGGTAAGCACCTTGAAAGAGGTTGTAAAGTTTCAAGCTCCATAACTCAAGAAATAACGGTCATTATCAGTATACTGGTTAATAAAAAGTGTATTTTTGGTGAAAATTGTTTAAGAAAAAAATACCGGTGTCATTTTCGGCCATCGGAAAGCATCGCGTTTCTGACTATGAGATTTTTGAAGTAATAAGTGCATAAGCGGTAAAATAATAATTATTTCGAGCTATTGGAGAGGTAAAGCCTGTACCTGAAAACGTATAGGGGCAGCTTGTAGGAGGACGGTGCAGGCTGTGTTGAAAGTTGTCGTGTTTAAGCAGACTTATTATTATTATGATTAGTTATTATTGGCTTATTACTATTATTGGTTAGGAAATATGATGCAATCGAAATGTTAATCTAATGAATAAAATCGAATTTCTATATATACCCAATAAAGAATTTATAATGCATGCATATTTTATATTAAATATTATTTATATGGTAAT
This sequence comes from Leiobunum rupestre, assembly GCF_980474605.1. NCBI lineage: Eukaryota > Metazoa > Arthropoda > Arachnida > Opiliones > Sclerosomatidae > Leiobunum > Leiobunum rupestre. The sequence continues at coordinate 24,417,725 of NC_143385.1, read as the reverse complement.
TATAAAAAGCCTTGTAAAATGTTTGAAAGAAATAGAACAGCGTAAGATTGATTGATGACGTAAAATCTCACGCTCATTTCAGTGTTATTAAAAACACAACGATTCAATAAATGCCTCTCTTTTTCTTTCCTACCCTACGCGCGAGTCACTGAATAAAATAGTAACGTGTTTACGTTAGTTTTATTTGTAAGGCTAAAGCGAGCTAAAATAGCACACGCGTATTTTTTCTTTCGCGAGGCGCGTGCGAAATTGAACGAGCCCTTCTATATTGATATGAAACAGCGCGCGCTTTACAATATAACGCTTTTACAAGTATGCTCCGGCTCTCTTTATTACTACTTCTACGCAAATCGCTGAACCCGTTTTATTTAAGCTACGAGCAACAAACACAGACTCTTTAGCGCGTGCTGCCGTTGGAAGGGGAAAATACGGAAATTGCCTTCCCCCTTTCCCTAAAACGTTCAGCGTATAGGTTTCGCCAATGAAATTTGTACACAACACGTCGTTAGTGTGTTTAAAGGCTAACTGCGTTCGCCTTGTGTTTGTTGCTCCAAGATTTAAGCGTCTATTGGATTCGAAATGGTATGCTCCCGAAAAGTGGAGCTCCGTTTTGCAACATTAAAGAATGGTTTGTTTAAGTGAAGCTAGATATCTCAAAAATAGGAAAGAAAATTCCTCGTAATTTTTACAAAATAATACCATCTTTTACTACAAAATATGACAATTTTTATTAACAAACGTATTTGCTATTAGTATTATCATTTTGATTTGTGTAATCATGAGGATGTGTAAGATAATTATGAAACTGTAATATTTGTAGATAAGTATTTGGCAAAACCCGGTCGTTCTTCAAACCTCAGACAACAGTTGAGTTCGAGTTTAGCCCGAATGAAAATTTTATAAAATTAGGAAGGTGATAGGGTGAAATAAATGCGCACCAAAGTCAGAATGAACATCAAAAGAAATCGTATCAAATTGTTATTTTTCCAATCCTCGTTAGCCCAACCAACTCTAACCATGGACACTGTATCTCTAACCGGGCGGGAAAAGCTGTGGCTTCCACCAAACAAAATCACCGGCCGCCGCCACCGTCTCTCTGTAAAGGGGGAAGGATCCAGAATTTTTAAAGTTTCGGGCTGTCAAAGCCATATAATTCGTCATGTGGTCGACAAAACGTTCCATTTGAAATGGGGGTTTACATTTTTTCGAATGACCTTGACGGCCCTGCGAATCGAGTACTTCTAAGGATCCTATATGTTAGAAGGATATGAGGCGAGGGACGAAAAATGGCAGCGCCATCGGTGGGTCATCCGCGATAGAGAATCCGTCTTTAGATTCCGTCAAGGACAAAACATGGAGGAAGCACCGCCAAAATTTGTCCTTGAGGGAATAGAAACAAGACGTCCGACGTTTAGAGGCTCTCTTAATATCGACGGTGCTGCCGGCGTTTTGAAAACACGGGCTGGCCGGAGGGCTACCTAACCTTCTAACCTGGTACTGCCGACTATTTCAGCTAATACGAGTTGGACGCAAACGGACAGTGAGGGGGTACCTCTTTTAGGCTGCTTTTCCCGTCCGGTTAGAGATACAGTGTCCATGCTCGAACCAAGTTTATTTTTACGTTATTTTCCGAAAATGATCGTCTAGAAGGTCTAGTAGTCAGAACCGTGAAGAGTAAAAAAATTTAAGTGCGTATAGTCATAAGTAACATAATAACACTATGTCAAATCGAAAAAATTCTCACCGAACTGATTTTCAGAGCTATTGTGTAATCAAGTTTTAGTTCTTACACAAAGACCCCTAGTGTCTAAATATGCCTAAGGCGAAATATACTATTACCAAGGACGATAACACTGCTACTTAGTTCGAATGCAAGTCCAAGTCAGAGCTTGGTGAGGATTTCAGTGTCGAAAAAAGGTTCGGCCACGAAATTAGCATTATATCAATATTAAGTGCCATACTTTTTCTTAATATGTTACTTATGATTGTACTCTTAAAATGTTCGTAATTTAGGACCCGTTTTCGTGAAAAGGGTCCTGTTTTCGTGAAAAGGGTCCCGTTTTCGTCGAAAGGGTCCCGTTTTCGTCGAAAGGGTCCCGTTTTCGTCGAAAGGGTCCCGTTTTCGTCGAAAGGGTCCCGTTTTCGTCGAAAGGGTCCCGTTTTCGTGGAAAGGGTCCCGTTTTCGTGGAAAGGGTCCTGTTTTAGTTATTCCAAATTTATCTCGAGAACCGTTGAATTTAGAGACTCGGTTCCAATTAGAAAATGTGCGCCGTCACATTTTGGGTGTAAATGGCTGAGCACCGATGTGAATTGACCATAAGAAGCCAAGAAAATTAACATAAAACACCAAGGTCATTAAGTAAAAATGTTCAAGATATCACGCTTAGGTGTTAGTAATTTACGGCATAGAATATTTAACACCAGTTGGTAAGCGGTCTTTGGCTATGGAAGTTCTATTGACCTTGAACTATGTCTTCGGGGTCATTCAATATCTATTCCGATAACCGTTGGGTTTAGAAGGTCGGTTCCAATTTAAAAAAATGTGAGCCATCACTTTTTAGATATCAATTGGTTTGAACCGACCTAATTTTATCAATACCAGCTGAATAAATATTGAATGTCCTTGAAGACATGGTTCAAAGTCATTGAATTTTATCTCTTCAAATGACCCCTTGCGCCGGCTATGCGATCTGATAATTTTAAACTCCTAGCAAAAATATATTTACAATTATTATCAGTGGAGCATTTTTTATTGCACAACCTGTATAATCTTGTTAACCCCCCCCCCCCCCCTCGAGCCCAAAAATATTCTTAAAGTTTAATCGTTCTAATTTTCACCCCCCCCCCTCGAGCTTCTCGGATGGCACCCCCCCCCCTGGTACCCGGAGCGGACCGCCCCCTCGCCCCCCCCTTACGCCGCCACTGCATAGAATTCAGATAAGTTTCGGATTTAAGCTACATGATTTGTATTTTGAGTTATATCAACTGATTTTATAATATCTGAACATAAGTGATTTAACTTAAATTATTAAACACTCCTTTAAAGCATATTTATGAAAAATTCCTTGTTCAGTAAAAAAAAACATTTGCATATTATCGCCCCCGGTAAAACGGTATATAATCTGCAATTCTAATGATACCCAATTAACGCATAGCTTTCTACATATTTTTCTTAAATTTAACTGGATTAAATTAAAAAATTTGCATTGTTGGACCAAATTAGATGGTGCCCACCGGTTTGAATTTGTAATCGTACCACACTTGCAGGGCTGATTGCCTTATATCAATTTTATTTAAATCTTTAATTTAACTCGTCTATTTTATTAAGACCACCGATTTGAACCACAACTGAGAAAACCGAAATATTAAATAGAATTTAAATTAAATTTATATTACAACATAATAATAATAATAAATCAGCTAGGCTAATACCCGAGGCACCACCTTAGGCCTAAGTCATCAAGCGACTTTTAAAGCCATAAATCCAGGTGGCCGGGTTACAATGCGTAGGAGGGTGGTGGGCTGGTGGCAAGCCCTTCATGCTACGCGAGCCAAAAGCTTCCCACACTAACTATTACCATAAGCCTATCAACCCTAAGTTTGAATCGAAAGGCAGTGTTGGTTCAAACAAACGACTGGCGAAAGTACAGCGCTAAATCCACCGGTGGCGGAAAACAGAAACGTAACGCGTCTCGCAATGCATGATGCCAGCTGCTTTGGTAAGAGAGGGGTGCGTAGAGAGAGAAAGGGGGAGGGAAGAAGCTCCAATTTATCTCTACCAGGTGCCGATACTATCGCCTGATTTCTTCTTTTTCGCCCGTCCAGTGGTGGTACAAAGGGTGCTATGCGCGTTTCAAACTTAGAGGTTATAGGCTTATGCTATTACCTTTAACCGGTCGAAACAAAGAATTCACCAATAAACTAAAAAACTGGCATAACGGCTTAAAAATGAACCAATTCCACAAAATCTGATTTAAGTAAAAACTCGATTGATTTCACTTTTATTTAAATCAAAAAGTGGCAACCCTGCACTGCCCTACGTTTCAGAAACGCATTATATCCAAAAATGGCATTTTTAGATAAATCGATGTTTTTAATTCTTATAAAAAATAACAATACTGCGGTATTTAATTAACTGAAAACTAATTGTTAGGGGTTTCTTTAAGTCCACAATCTAAATATGACAACGAATATCGCCAAAATTAAGTAAGTCTCAGAATAATTTGACATAATGTGGTTTGTACGTTAAAATTTGGCTAAAACTCTTGGCAGAAATGCATAATGTAGTATAATAATAATTGTGACTGGGAATGCCGCTGAAGAAATTAGAGCAGACGAAATTATACGAAATGAAGACTCTTATTGGTTAATAACGACAGAACGCATTTCTGCAAATTTTCGACGGTCGTTAATGCGTTTCAGCGGAGTATTTTCGAAAGTTTTCGATTTTAATGCGTTTTTGCTATTCACATCTCGGAACTAGACCAGATAGAAATAACGGACTTCAACTTTAGAATCAGCACCCTAAAATTAGTATGAGGTCGATAATGCGTTTCTGAAACGTAGGGCAGTGCCATAAGTTAATGATACCTCTAAGTAGACAAATACGCCCTTTCAAGGTGGAATCTTTGTCCAGAAAATGTGATGTCAAATCTTGTCTCGCCGATTCCCGCGAAAATGAAAGACTTGAAAAATATCTCGGACCCAGCGCCGCTGTGCGGTCGAGAATGAAACTATATTGGGCTGAGAGAAATAAACCAAAAGCAAAAAAACGTTCTTTTGCCTCTGTGGGGGGAACGAATTTTCTAAGGGAATACCGAAATTTATCTCTTTTGGGGAAGTTCAAGATAGCCTAGCACCAAACGGGATTAAAGAAACGTCAGCTTCGGCAGTTCCAAGTGTATGTTAAGGCTACTTTGATACGCAGTACGGAGAGACATAGGTCGATTTGGACAAGCATATCCGCCATAGGCAGCATAGCCATTTGTCTACTTAGAGGTATCATTAACTTATGCCAGTGCTATCAAGGCCACGCGTGTGGTCCTGAAATCAATTTGCGTATCTTTTTCTAATGATGTTGGAAACGAAAGTAAAGACAGATAATTTTTTTGACATAGCGACACAAATAATCTAAAAGCCAAACTGACAGAGGATGCTAAATATTTCTAATAGATCGATTTATAATTTTCATTTCTATCACTAACGTTGCGAGAGACAGCCACTGCCCAATTCCCGGGGCCCGCGAGATCCCAAATTTATTAGTGACCTCGAAGGTTCGATACACGCAGCGCCATTTGGAGGAGACACAAAAAGAAAACTTGCATAGCTTAATCAAGTTTGAGAGGTGAGATTAGGCAAACGTTCGGATGGCGTCCATTTCCCCCAAATTCCCCTATTTTATCGTTACTGCACAAAAGTGCCATCTATGTTAACAACTATGAGTAAAGATGGCCATAATTTTAAATAAATATTTACTGCGTATATTTATTTATTTTCTAAGTTTTAAAAGTAAATAAATTTTATTTTCATAATTAATCATCTTCAGTACTTATTTTTAACGAGCTTCTATTTATCAGCAATAGAGGGCGCTGTTAACAAATCAACATAAGATGAAAGTCTTGGCTTATTGCGAGACTGGCGATAATATTAACGGTACAGCGTCGTAATCCAACCACCTAAAAGTTGAATAACCCTGGCCTAAATTACGGACGCACGCGCTGTTTTAGCCATGATGACAAACGGTAGTTGAAGGACGCTATTTAATTTTCCTCAAAAAGTTACAGAAAATGGCGCTGTGGTCGTTATAAGTTGAAAAAATTTCAAAATTTAAAAATCAATTACAAAACCGCCATTGAATATTTTAACGCGGTTTTCGCCGTAAAGTTAAGAGATTCGTCGTCTATACGCCACGAATAGGACCTATGATTTCTTTGCTTAAATTTAACGCTCATTCGAGCGAAGAAATCAGAGCTCAACTCTTTAGGCGCTCATTTGAGCGAAGAAGAGCTCAACTCTTTTGGCGCTCATTTGAGCTAAGAAGAGCTCAAATCTTTTGCCACTCATTTGAGCGAAGAAGAACTCAACTCTTTTGGCGCTCATTTGAGCGAAGAAGAACTCAACTCTTTTGGCGCTCATTTGAGCGAAGAAGAGCTTAAGTCTTTTGGGGCTCATTTGAGCGAAGAAGAGCTCAACTCTTTTGGCGCTCATTTGAGCGAATAAGAGCCATTAGAGTGATGCAATTAGATCTACTCTGATTTGGTTTTGGGTTGACGAACACTCGACGAAAGCAACATTAAAGTGGAGGACGCTCATTGCTTGTATTGATATACGGCGGAGCAGTGATGGGCGCGCTCCGCTCATTTTTGAGAGGAAAGGGGCGTTTGGAGTCATGATGGCTGCACTCCGCTCAATTTAATTCAATTGTATAGAATAAAGTTCCCGCCGCTAACAGCGGATGGCGCCACCAACCAATGATAGAGTTCTCAATTTTAAAAAATTGTTTCGCGGAAGGCAGATTGAAATTGTCATTCTAGCATTACTATTCCCAATTCAATGATCGTAAGCCCCTCTTTTGGTTGCCGTCCCAAACTAGATAGATAGCGTTACTAGCGTATTAGCGCTTGTCAGCCAGCAGAATTTTAACGGTACGCAATTACACGTGTAAGAGGGTTATGATGGATGAAATATGAACTACGAAAGGTTACAATTTGAATTTTATTATAATATTACTGTTTTCTGATGTCTCCATGGTAACATGGAGCAGTTACGACGCCCCGATTCAGGCAATTTGACTAAAGCAGACGCTAGATCGTATGCTCTAGCCCAAAACAATGACTCACAGAATATACTGAAACACTTGTTATCAACTTCAAAGGGAATATAACCTTAGGTATTTGGTATGGAACACCAACGTTTGCAGCTCTGGCCGCTCTTGCCTTTGGCTTTAAAAATTTTGGCGCAACTGTACAGGGACATTTGAAAAATTGAAGGGATCTTCAATAAATATTGCTTTGCAGATTATATTCCCTTAAACCTCGAATATTTCCAACCTCTGATGAAATTTTATAATTTAATCTCTGTTACGACACAGTTCATCGGTAGCTCTATAGTTACTCAATTTCATTGAAAACCGTGAACGTTTACTACAGGTGGATAGTTTTCACTTGTTCTCGAACAAATGAACGTTGTATTAAAGGGATCCCTCACTCACAACAGGGGAAGGCATAGGGGTCACCAAAAAACTGGTTTTGAAGCACACTGCAAGTCTGGATTTTATGTTACAACTATGCCTCTCCCTGTTGTAAGTGATGGATCCCTTTAAACTATTCGTTTGTTCTGGTTGAGATAATTACTCTACACCGTAAACTATTCGTCAAGTTCAGAGTATTGGGGCTACACTTTTTACTCTTCGTGAAAAATAGGTGTAAAGAGTAAACTGATAAAATCGTTGGTTTATCCAGAATTTATCTACTAAAAATAGTTTCCCAAGATGGCTGCCTGTGGCCATACAGGCAACCATCTTGTGAAACAACTTTTACCCTCACTTGAACTATTCTTCACCACAGAATCAGAGTAAAATGACGTCATATGTTTACTCTTCTTATCCCACTCCGAAATCCCAGAACAAGCGAAAAGTGTCCACCTTATGACAAACATTTCACCATTTGACCGCGTGATAAAGAACTTTTCGATTCAAAACCATTTAACTGCGGTCCATGCGAGATTTCTATAGTAGACGAAGATGACTGTTTATCTTAAACAAAGCAATAGTAGGGCTTCATTATACATCGGAATTGACGTGAGGCTTACTGTAGTTAGTTCAGTCGCATTGCAACTTGGGAGGCGTTCTATTTGGTCTGTGGGATAATTTGTCTTGACGCGATTTTCTAAAATAATAATAATCTAGGCTAATGCCCAGGTCATCAAGCGACTCATAATGCCCTAAATCAGGTGGCCAGATTACCATGCATAGGAGGGTAGTGGCAACTTGGCAAGCCCTTTATACAACGCGAGCCAACAGCTCCCTACACTGACTATTACCGATCGCTTCAGATACTTCATTTTAATCTTGTCTAAAAGATCGACAAATTACAATGTCGTTAACAATAAATTATAACGCCATAATAATAACTAGTAATTGATCTCACCCCGATCGACATTCCAGAGTTGAAAAGGAACACGCCCTGAGCGGACTGCACGCGTTGGAACACGCAAAAGACTTGCTCCGATCTGGAGCGATCTCGATACGTTGATCTGTTCAAATCGGCAGATCGGATTTTAGAGGTCTCAGAATACTGGAGAGCAATAAATGGAACATTTATTGATCGGAGCAGATCCGAGCACGCAATTGTAACATGAAAGGTTGAACGGGGCGATCTCGAGCGCTCGAGAACAATAAATGGAATGTTCACGCATTTATTGATCGGAGCAGATCCGAGCACGCAATTGTAACATGAAAGGTTGAACGGGGCGATCTCGAGCGCTCGAGAACAATAAATGGAATGTTCACGCATTTATTGATCGTAGTAGATCCGAACATGCAACGGTAACATGAAAAGTTAATCGGGGCGATCTCGAGCGCTCGAGAACAATAAATGGAATGTTCACGCATTTATTGATCGTAGTAGATCCGAACATGCAACGGTAACATGAAAAGTTAATCGGGGCGATCTCGAGCGCTCGAGTCGAGAACAGTCAAATAGAAAACGCTATAAATTTTCGATTTTCACTCTAATTTGTGCAATGACTTCCAAGGTAGGCTACAACATTTGTGGTTCCTGTAATCTTCTATCATCTTATTTATCTTCTTATATTATGGCTAATTTTTGACTGGAAGATATGGAAATATACTTTAAATGTTGATTAACGTACGCGAAGGATGAATTATCGAAAATATCGCACTATATAGTACGCCGTTGAAATTATCGTACGGTTTTGCTCATTTATAATTATGAGACTTAAATTAAATTTCTTTCAAAATGATGTCTAAATTATATGTTTAAAAAGGATCAATGAGTTTTAGCTTTGTAGATTTTATAAGAGACCAACGCATTTATTTACTTTAGGGCAATGAAACCGTACGACTCCAACTTTCAGGGCGGCTAGCGTTCGACAAGTCTATGATTAGTTACAGGAAAGATAAATTTCACTACTATTTGAGTTCGAGTCGAGATGAATTATTTTAATAAAAAAGTCCCCGACAGATGGCGTTACATTCATTTTAAATAACGATTTTTAGCCTGGTCTATGTACTATTTTTTGGTTCCATAAATGGGTTAACTCGTACGTTCTCAGTAACCTAAATAAGTTATTGGTCAATCTGTCTAAAGTAGTCGAACAATTATTGGAATTTCCCTCGAGTCGCTCAATGCTTTTCGTCGTCTGAAAACAAAAACCATGTAACTTAATGGCGAACATATTGAGAAATATTCTTTTAGGTTTTTGATGATAAAATTATTATAAATGTTTGTAGTTTCATTAAGAATACATTTAATAATACCATAAGTCTATTATATTATTCTGTAAATTTGTCACTTTGGGGAATATTTTACTGAGAGCTAGTAACGGAGTGACGTCATCACAATAAGAAAATCTTCCCCTAGCGAGGCGCTGTCAAAGGCTACGTGGGACGCACTAGCAAGTGGACGCAAAACGGTGACGAAGCCCGTAATGCAGTCTGTCTTGTGAATAGCTCTCACAATTGCCAGTAAAAAATAGGAAGTATCACACTTATGTAAGAATATTATACACTTATGTTAATACTTATAGTTAATTACGTTCTGCGGTTCATTTAAACTGAAATAATTTGTAGATTTAGCTTTTAATAAGAGTTACTTGTTTGACGTGGTGGTCAACGGAATTATCACCAAAACCAAAAAAGTGGTCAACATTTAGTAGTCTTATAAAACAATCGATTAATTAATAATTCTTTTTTTCAAGTAATTACGAAAAACAAAACCAATTCCATATTTTATTTGAATTATTCGTTAAAGATATAATTTTTTATGCTTAATCCATGAATTAAGTAGGCGCACAAAATTGGCAAGATTCGACGTTATGTTGAGCAACGGTCTCAACGAAAATATTTTTTTGAGTACTGGCCTTATTGAGTACAGTGTAGCCGATGCCGCCGCCGCCGTATTCCACATAACTCCCAAGAATTCGGCTATATAGAAAGAAAATATCATGACCTAGGTAGCCCCTTATTAATTTTGAAGATCGGGGGCCCACAAGCTCTTCGGTTTCCCCTTCCATAAAAACTTGTAGAGGTTAACGGTAATAGTTAGTGTAGGGAGCTGTTGGCTCGATCGCGTGGCATGCAGGGCTTGCTACCACGCTCCTACGCATTGTAACCACGCCAGGATTTTTCCCAAGTAGGCACCGATGAATTTAAAGGCAATAATTTTAAAAGAAAAAAACGTGAAATTATCGATTAACTAAACTCTCCGTTTTGAAAGAGTTCACCGTGTTTCTTATTGCAAAATTATGTGAAGCTAAAATTAAATTAATTTTTTCACTAGTCCCCAAGTTTAACCAACATTTAGATATCCAATATCCCCAATTCCAATAATCCCTTATTTTAAATATTAATGTCGTTTTAGTCAATGCGATTAGAGCTCTTCCCAAATTCATCAACCACTAACATCGGATGTTCTTTTAAATGATTCGATAAATCTCGATTAATGGATAATGGGGCCAGGTTGGAAAGTCTATCCTCTCGCATTGTTGTCCGTAGACGCGTTTCAATTCTATTCAGGGACTGAAACTCCTTTCAGAAATAGTATTGGCCACGGGAATACACAGAACAACTTTATAGTACTTAACTAAGTCGGGAAAGCCACCTTCCATCGTCATTAGATAGTGATAACAGTCTGTTACGCTTTTAAATTTTTTCGATTTTATTACATTTCTGGCTATTTTAATTTGACCTTTCAATGAATCTAGGTCGAAATTAAAGCGAGTGTATATTTGGCAGTGGGCTAGGACGTCATTTTCTACGAGAAAGTTTTCCGAGTCGGGGTCAGACGCAGTTATTCCTTTAATTAGGCTATTATTTTCTAAAAATCGGTTTTTCATTTCTGATATAAATTTAGCGAGTATTTGGTAGTAAGTTGATCTCAACTGTTCATTTAATGTCTTAGCTGCATTTTCTCGGTTTTCTGTTGTACACGTATGCTTTAGTCTTTGATTAGGGATTATTTTTCGTTTTATTAAAGCTAAAGGTGCAGTGTTGCGATCGGGAACCGTGATAAAAACGGATTCTGCTAACTTAGAAGCTTCGTCCCAAATTAACTCGAATTTTTCGGGGTCCCTTACTTCATCTAAGGTAGTTATGGTAGCTTTGCAAATAACGATAGCTTCAGTTAGAACGACTTTCGAACTTTTAAATATTCCGACAAGGAGTTGGTAATACCTAATATTTCATCTAAAGCCGTAATTAAAATCAAGTTAGTGAAGTTTTGTAATTGCAATATGTATCCTCGACAGCTTCTTCGGGCTTACCATTTTCTACCAAGTTCTCCAATGCTAATAGAACAGAATCAAATCTACTTCTGAAGTAATGAAGACCTTTTTTTGGTCCACCACCTGGTGTCGCAGCTTTGCGGCATTTTAAGAACCATTTCGTAGCCCAGCTCTTTTTGAGAATTATCAAAACATTCACTCCTAATAACTGAATTGCTTTGGAAATTATAGATCACTTGAGCTAGTCCGAGTAATTCCCTAGCCGCGACTATATTGGAGCAGCATTCAACCAAAACTAAATTTAAACGATGGGAATAGCAATGGACGTACGGACAATTTCCACCTACTGCTTTCTCTATTTGAACCCTCACCCCTTTTACGTGCCCACTCATTACACTGGCCCCATCATAAGTCTGAGCAATGCAATTTTCAATTTTCAGTCCATTCTCCGTCAAAAGGGTAATTATAGCCAAGCTGATGCTTTCAGAGTCGAACTTATGCAAATCTGTGTATGCTAAAAATCGCTCTACTACTACTACTACTACGCCAATTTCCTTTCTAGTATACCTAATGCAAAAACCCAGCTGTTCTACTCCCGCATTATCTCTAGTCTCATCGGCAATTACGGAAAAGAAACCACCTGATTCATTAACTTCCTTTACCATCATTCGCCTAACAAAATTTCCACTAAGGTTAATCAGCTCATTTTGGACAGTGCTATGTACGTATTTAGCATCCAAATAGTCTTACTATTTTTTATAAGACTGTTGGTGTAAAGATTTAGTCGAAGTAAAGAGTTCTTCGAACTTTTTGGCCATATTTTTCAAGTCCGAAAACCCCTCAATAAATCCCGTATTTCTGCCACCTAAAAAATGCCGACAACAAAAACAATAAACTTTATCGTTTGCTTCAGAATATTCGAGTATTTGGTATTTGGTGTACCAAGAAGAATTGAAGCCTCGGTTTTTACCACCCATTAGGGTTTTGGGAAAAGACGCGCGGTTAGGTTGAACGGGCAGACAATCCTTATCTAAACTAATATCTAAAGCAATTAATCGTCTAACGTTTGAATTGTCTAACTTTGCACTCGAGGCTTTATTAGAGAATTCAACCAAAATTTCCGATAACTCAGAATTTAGAACTACCTCCTTAGCCGGACTGACATCGACATTGTGTAAAACATCAACAACATTTGTTTTTACTGTTTTCAGTCTCTGTAAAACCTAGAGTCTCCCCTGAATTCAGTTTATTTATTTTAGCTGAGGTTGAAGAAATCGTTCCATTGCGTCTTTCTGACTACTAACTATGCTCGCTTCTCTCTTACGTTTTTGGCGTTTTTGGGCCCCCGACATAAACTTTCGGGAACTCATTCTGGTTTTAGTTTTTAAAGTAAAACCTCCAGATATTACGCCTTTTAAAAATGGTACCACTATAGTCTTAAAAAAAACTATTTTTAAGAATGGTACCACCCTCGGCACTACCAATAGTTTGGTTCAAAATATCTAGCTACTAAAAGCTTGAAAAAAGCCAACTAACTATATAAACTAGCCCGAAATGTTTTTATTTAAAACAAGCGCAGTACGGTTTCTTTAAACCTCTAGGAGGTAGAAGTCGGCTCTTGCCAAAAATATTAAAACAAAACAGACACCACTAATATAGTTTTGTTAAAAAAATAACTAGGTACTAAATAAAAAGCTTGAAAAAAGCCAACTATATAAACTAGCCCGAAATGTTTTTATTTAAAACAAGCGCAGTACGGCTTCTTCAAACCTCTAGGAGGTAGAGGTCGGCACTTGCCAAAAATATTTAAACAAAAAGGACACTAAATTAACTGACTGAGAAAGGCTCGAAATGTAGAAAAGTGCTTTGAAGAAGCGCACAAAATGAAATGAAACTCTGGTAAAAATAATGTTAAGATAAGAGTGACCACCGGCCTTTCGAACACGTGAACCAGTGGGCGAATCACAAACCCCCAAATAACCTGGAGCTTTCCAGTTTTACCCCCATGGAGGAGACCCCCCCCTTCTGGGACGATATTGCGCTTATCAACAATCAACATTCTTGACAACACGGTAGCTCTCGGACGAACAGGTGTCAGGTGCAGGGGGCCCCTTTCTCGATTTGCATCTTGTGGGGGGGGAGACATTTCACTCTTTGAACTTGCCACGAGGTGGAGGGGAGCTAAGGTCCGAGGTCCTTTTTACGTTTTACGATAACGTGTGCGGCTTATGGAAGCAGCTATTTTTTCCCCGAATTACAATGATCCCACAAATAAACTCGGAATGTTAACCTACCCTTTTTAGGCTGCAGGGGGCCTCTGGGGGGGGGGCTTGTTTTCTGAAGTGGAAAGCAAAGATTACAGGCCGTTCAGGAATAAAAAACTGGTAGTCAACTAGTATCTTTTCAAGGAATTTTAGCAGGGGCGTAGCGAGGGGCTAACCACTCCCCGTAATCGGTGTACATGCCTGTACCTTTGACTGCACTAAAATGATTACGTAAATGAGTACAGATTTAGCACTACCAAAGGCTGTACTCATTTGTAATCGGTGTACAGATTGTAAGAGAGTGGTTAGCCCCTCGGGGCGTAGGAACGTTCTAGAAGTTGGAGGGGGCAAAGAGAAACGAAAAGGGGTCTTCAGAATGGTTTTGAATTTTTAATGGGGTGTAGCTTCTCCGAATGCATGTGTACTGTAAATTGGCGGGAAAAGACTGAAATTTAAACACAGTTGAGGTTCTATAAACTGTATATGCTTTTAAAATGACAATTTGAGCCTTTTGAAAATTTCAACTGACCAAAATGTTGGAGGGGGCAATAACATTAGTTGCCCCTCCCAGCAAAATTCTAGGGAGGGGCATTGCCCCCCCCCCCCCCGGTTCCTACGCCCCTTTTATTTTAGGCCCCAAGAAGGCACCTTTTTCGTAAATTGGAGGCCTAAAGTAGGCACCTTTTCTTAAATTGGAGGCCCCAAGTAGGCACCTTTTCTTAAATTGGAGGCCCCCTAAGTAGGCCCAAAATTTTTCAACGTAGGCACGTGCCTACTTGTGCCTACCGCTGGCGGCGCTACTGAACCCGGCCACCTGAATCAATGGCTTCAAAAGTCGCTTGATGACTTAGGCCTAAGGTGGTGCCTTGTGTATTAACCTAGCCAAAAAAAGTTGGTCATTTGCCTATTTTAGTTGTTTTTCGCGCTATTCGACTTAAATCTACATACTTTTTTAATTAAAACCGAAAAGTAACATCGACTTGGTTAAAAAATTAACTTAAGTTATTACTAATCATTTCTGAACTACGTTTTAGGTTGCATTAAGAATTTTTAATTTTAAGTGAGATTTCTGGACATTTCGCGGAATTCCACAACCCGCGTACGTAAAGCATAGCGCCGATTTGATTTGGGTCGGCGGCTGAGTCTGGCGATATTCATCAGGCGAAGGCGCGGGGCGCCAATGTTTTTCGGCGGCGACGTCGTGAAGGGGCAAATTATCGCCCCTTCTTGAAAATTTGGGATAAAAATTCCAAAATGTTTTAGAAGGGGGAAAAATAAAGTTACGTAGAATATATCACAAAAATTCGGCGGCGGGATCAAAATTTATCGGCGCGCTGAAATGTAAATGACTCGGCGGCGGCGTCGTTTCGGCACCAGAAAAATTATCAGCGTTTTTGGCTTTAAGAGTACGCACTACTGTCATATTTGAATTTCGTGCCAATTGATACAGGCGAGTTCTAACTCCAAAAAACCAGGTAGCTTGAAAATTTCGGTTAGTCTAAAATTTTATTTAAATTAATGTGCTCGCGTTTCGCGACCTTTTTTCGAAAACGAGGTAACTCAAAAAATTCGATTGATCTAAAATTTAATTTAAATTGTCGTGCTCGCGTTTCGCGACCTTATTTCCAAATCCCGGTAACTCGAGAAATTCGATTTGTCTAAAGTTTAATTTAAATAAACGTGCTCGCTTTTCGCGACCTTAGTTCCAAAACCAAGTAACTCGAAAAATAAATTAAATTAATGTACAAGATATTTGAAAATTTGTTCAAATTTAAATTTAATATTTGAAATATATTTAATACGTCGGGGGGTCGGGGGGTGTGCGAGGGGCAGAGTTCACTTTGTTACCATGATTTAATCATTTTAATCTTTGTACAGCAAAAGCTAGATATTTAACTTCTAATCTAATCATGATTTAATAATTTTTAATCTTTGTACAACCATAGCTACAGATTTAATTGTAATCAAATCTAATCATGATTTAATCATACGAGGGTGTCTACTTAAATTTCCGAGCATCATTATTGGTAAACAATTAAGTTCCAGGTCACACCTATATGCGAAAGACCCTCTTCAGTCTTAAATTAAGATATTCAAATAGTTCTCAAGGCCAGCTTGCGAACCGTCTGGGAGAAACTGGAGCCAGATCCAACACACTACTGAGAATTAGTTATCATCAAAGGAAAAAGCTGAGCTTGTAGAAAAAAAACCCTAGACTTGAGCCCAATGAGTAATTTATAAGCCTTAGAGAGGAACTTCAGTACTCAGTGGGCGCATACCATTAGAACAGAGGTTACCAGAAATCACAACACCAACTGAGTTTTTTCAAGAATAGAAGATTAAGTAGTATCAGATACCACTAAGAAAAAAAAATACCTTCTGCGGGGCGATAAGAAGTTGTTTTCTGGCAGTCAGGGAAAACTAAAGGACTAGCAGATAGAACTGGGTTCAATGGTGTTGAACACGCTTTTTCCATACCCTATGGCTTAAAATGCAAGATTCAATAGCGGTTTCAAAAAGAGCTCTAAGAAATTGCTCGCAATTCGTACCTTAGAGATTTTCAAAGAGCCCAATGAAAGATAGCACTTTGAGAGCACTTGAAAGCTGCATAAGATCAAGTATCCCAGAGGAAATCACCATGGCGCAACGTTAAAGCCTGACAGTGTCAGCTAAATTGGAAAGCCTCACCTGCAATCCTCTCCTCGGCCTCAGCTGCTGATAACTTAAAGGATGCCTATGGGTTTACACAGAAGGAGCGCAATGACAACAATAACAAAGATAATTGGAGAAGATGATACTGTTTCCTCAGTATATAGGGCCACACTGGCGTTTAAAAAAATCCATCCCATATTTACCACGCGTGTAGCAGATACGACCAATCATATTCTGGAAACAAGTGAGTGAAACTGGTTACATTCAAACGCCAGTGTTTCCCTTTAAATCAGGGCTGTTTTATCCAATGAGCACTGTGCCCAGGGCCTACAAAAGTGAGTATGAAAACAAATAAAAAATTTCTTCTTTGAAACAGGGTTTTCAAAAGTCTTAAAACGGCACTGAATTTAATTATCCTTGGAACAGTTATTTGTGATAATTTTGATGCATAAAAAACTTAAGTATAAGGATACATGACCCCAAGATGTCTATGAAGTATTAAGATTCAACCACCCATGGTTTGAAATTATGTACAAGGCTCACAGTATAATATATATTGTTCAAAGTTGTGGTATTGGATAGCTAGCTACTTCCTGGAAGAATCTAGAAACCAAACTTATAGCGAAATTAAATAATCAATAGATATAGAAAAAAAAACAATTTTTCAGGAACTTTTTCTGTATGTGCAAAGGTGTTTGTGTATATTATTGATTTTGGAGACGAATCTTTTAATTAAATTCTGAATCTTTTCATGAAGTATATGCTGAATCTTTTCATGAAGTATATGCTGAATATTTTCATGAATGCTAAGTTCCAAACCCCCAACACCATTCAGCTTCTGTATTAAAAAAATTGTTTAAGATAAAATTATTTCTCCATAACCAAATATACGGATTATTTTCCAATGTGTTAGAAGCTTATTATAATAAAGATTCAGCGAATTTCAAGCTGACCAGTTTCTTTTAATTTAATGTTCAGTGCTACCTGCATTTAGTTCCTATATCAAATAGAGATGCCAACCATGATATTAAATAAAATGTGAAATAATTAATGGTCATTCATTGTAATTATTTTTGTTTCATTTCAAATTTGGTACACGCTTCAATAAATACCTCTTTCTTCTACGCCTCCTTACATTACAAATGATTTTTGTTTTTCAAAAGGGCAGAAAAGCCACAATGATGAGTCAATGCACAAATATCTCTTTTACGCCTCAAATAATTTGCTCTGACTTCAATGTTGCAACATTTTTTCCTTATGGAAAACAACCTTACTTGCCAAGACAGTAAGTACCATTTTAGGAGTAGCTCACATGTTCAGGCTCTGTGTGAAAATACCTTCTAGCAAATTTGCACATGTTATTTTCCAATGGTTTCATGTATATTTGTCAACAACCATGTTACTTCAAATATGACCTAGTGTAATATCCCTTAAGCATATTTGGTTCACTATGAAACTAGGATTTCATAAATATAATTAACTGAGTTAGAATTTTGGGACTCATTTTGTTACACCTATTTTCATTTGGAGGCATGCGGCCCCCTCCCTTAAACGCTTTAGGTCCTATTGTCACAACAGCTACCCCCTAGTTGTGAAAATGGTTCACATAAACTTAAGGCTTAAAAAATAACTACATAAAATTCTGAAAAACAGATAAACCAAAGTAATATACTTTCAACATAAGATGTAGCACAGTTTTTGTTTACAATGATTCCTTGTATAATTGCTTTTTTTAGACAAAGTGTAATTACACATGCCTATAAAGAAGGGGATTTAAATGGGAAAATTCCGTTATGGTGTTTATATCTTCAATTAGTTTGGTTTATTTATATACTTTCTAAAAAGATAAGTTCATTTATGTACAAATAGTGATTAAAGAACCAGAAAAACCTTAAATTTAAACATTAAAACCTACCTTTAAACTTCCAAGTTTTATCTTCCAGCATTGTGCAAATTAACAAGAGGTTTAACCGTGAATTAATAAATTACACCCATGAATATTGCATTACAGCATTTTCTCTTACACAATTTAAAAATACTTTCATCGGGAGTTCAATGGTTTTTATTCCAAAGAAGTCAAACTCTGCTGGAGTGTAGTTTGAGTACATACACTTCACATAAGTCCACCCTAAACTGTGGAAAAAATGACAACAAAGGTATTGCCAAAGCGATATTCATGGGAATATAATTCATGGTCTAACTTAAGCAATGTGTTAAAGTCTGATGGCAGTTATTTACCAATCACTTGGCTCAGAAATTTCCCCTGGTGTATGAGATTAGTTGATGGATTAAATCCATTTCCTAACAGTAAAAACTACAGAAACCAATGCGCTTTATATGTGCCAGTCAATCATAGGTCTTTTTATAATCGTGTGTAGATGCTAAGCCACTCTTTTATAGGTATAACACAATCTTCACCATAAAAATTGATGTCAGATGAAGAGCCTTTACCAGGCTATAATTGTACGAATATACTTCAACTCCTTGAACCCATGTTGGAGCCAACTTCATAAAATAATTTGAACAACCAGGAATTTAAAAACCTTTATCTAAGTGAAAAATAGTCTGAAGTCATTGACTGGCACATTAACATGAAGCCAATGTGTTCTAAAAACAATGCCTAACAATAAAATCTATACACAAACAATAGGTCTATAGTATAAATGTAAAACTATGAGTGGAATAATTACCCTTTCTCAGTAATGTATTTTAGTTTAAGGGATAAAATACATGCATATAACCAGCATGTTAAAGAAAACATTTCAAAATGCATTTTTGAAAAGGACCATTGTACTGCCTTGCAACTCTGAGGAGAATTGAACATGGGAAATATACTTTTGAAAAATTCTAACTTCGGATTCAGAGTTCAGGTCTGGAGAAAGTTGTAAAAAGGTTTTGTCCACCTGAATGGAACTTGCCCAGGGAAATTATCTTGTGTTAATTAGTAATACAAGCCAACATATCTTGGATATATTGCTCCACATTATCTTGTGTGGATCTACAATATAAGCCAATATATATCTTGGATGTATTGCTCCACATAGTACACCATATGCAAACACCCTAAAAATAGCCCAAAAATGCTCATACTTAGTGAAATTGTGTGAATAGACACTAAGAAGTTTCTCTTCACGATTCGAAACTCTGGTCAATGTGATGTTATAAAAACAATTTCTCAACGATATGAACTCGAGTAGCAATATCTCCTCTTAGTAATTAAACATTAATGTAAATTATTTTGAAAAACCTTTGTACCTGAACAGACACTGAAAACAGAAGCACAAAAAATTTAAGTTTGGGCCATTTCTGGACTAACAACCATTATTTATAATGCAAATATGTATCCACCAAATATATTTCGTCATTGTAACAAATAAATTCATTAATTTTTCAATGCAGTAGGTATGATTTCCCAAGTTACGGTGTCAGTAGGTGGGATTTTTATATACAATGATTATAGAGAATGGGGTTGGGGGCGTTAGGCGCACCAATTATATAGGTTCTTTGAACAATCAAGGAGTTAATATACTTTATAAACTTGTTTTTAAGTGTAGTCCATGAAAGTGCACTCATTTAATCTAACAGTATTTAAAATTGGTAAAAATGAAATAAGTGGAAATACATATGTGCACAATACCCAGGCATTCTCTACATCTTTTCAGTCAAAATTTACCTTAAGCACATAATTTAGGGGTAGAGAAAGCGAAAAAATAGCCTGTCAGTTTCTAGCTTTTCTTTAGAGCTGAGTATGACTTCTCTTCAATAAGTCATTTCGAGTCCGATTTGACAAAACATAAAAATTAGTACTGTTTAGGCGACTATTTAAAGCCACCTGATCAATGAAGATGCATTTCATAACATTTTGCATAAGTTCTATACTGATTTCCAGTGATGGGCATTTTTGGAAGAGTCAATCTCATCTCACAAGCTGCTCATCCTAACCTGACATATTTGTATCTTGTGCTTTTCTCAAGAGTGATTTAGATAATGTCTCTCTCATAGCCACTCATATCAAACACATTTACTTATAGCTCATTTTCGAATTGAATACTGCTAAAGCTCTCTCACACTCAATTCAAAGAAAATATCGTAAATTCCGATAGTCTCGTTAAACAGGTCAACGAACATAGAAAACTGAATCAGTTCTTTAAAAACCACTGAAAACCTAAACTAATTCCATCGTATTGTCCATATAATAAACCAAATAAAGTTGATTTATTAGCACAGAGTGCACGCTTCTAACAATAATTATCATTCGCTTGTTTCAGTTTGTTGTGATTTTAAGATTGAAAAAGACAGCTAGTCTCTTCTCAATCTTGCTCGATCCAGCAGCGCTCATCTCTAAAGTCCGCTCCCCTTCCGGCCGAAAGAGACTCCTCTTTTCCACTCATTTAATCAAGCAAAAATTTAGGTTCTTGATCGTCTTGCTTATTAATAACTAAATGTAGAGACAGCTCCGCACTTCTCCTCTCAATTATTTGAAAGTTAGCGCTTTTTCCGACTCCCAAGGCTCCATCCCTCTCTAAAATGAGCGAAGCGCACCCATCACTGCTGGTTTCCTATGACTTTCTAAACTACAGTTAAAGGGACAGTAGCTGATCCATAAGTTAACCTTGTGTAAATTAGTTCTATACGTTCTAAGATGATTTCAAAATACACTTAAAAAACCAAACCATGGACGAAAGGATAAATTAATTGCCAAGATGGTCTTCTTATAAGACTTATAGTTTGTTAAGAAAAGATAAATTAATTCGCCTTTAAGGTTACATTTTCTATAATAAAGGTCTTAGACTTATTATGAATAAATTTGGTAAAGCAGAATGGTAGTGATGTGCAAAGCATGACTGAAAGGAAGTAGAGAAAATATCAGAAAAATTGAAGTTTTTTTCTACACTTAAAGCAGGGGCGTGGTTCCCCAAAAAATATGGTTGTTATGTACATGAAATTGTGTGCCTTAAAATAAATTTGGTTACACAACTGACTTTTAATGTAATTGGCGAAATAATTTCTCTATTATTTCTTTGAGTAGGATTTCTAAACTTTAAAAACTGGTGTAACACCAATTTGGAATTTCTCAAACATTGGCTAAAATTCAGAAATGAAAACTATTCATCAGTCCCAGCTAGACCAATTGATCTGCTCATACAGGGCAGACTCTATATTCTGGGTCAGCTCAAGCACAGCTTTTGGATAGTTCAAAACTTTCCAAGCACTTGCTGGGGAGAATTCTGACTGGGACTCAAAAACTGTATAATTCTTCTGCCATGACTTAGTACGTTAATAATATTTCCATTAAATAAGAAATATTTACATAATTTAATAATAGTTAAACCCTTATTGTAAAACTTCAGTGCTATAGCCCTGGCTGAGGCCACATACATAAAGCGTCGGGTTATGCCTGTAGCTTCACCAATGTTATTCGCCCTGCTCATAGAACATATTAAAAATCAAATAGCATACGCAATCACCATGAAACCCGTAGATTTAAGAGATTGCCAACTAATTTTTGAGCCGCCAAGTCGGCCGCACACGGACTCTCCTTGAGGCGCATTGTTAGACATTTAGCTCATCCCTTTGGGTATAAAAAAGTTATGTGCTGAGACTATTAGTAAGTAAAACTTAACAGTCCAGTATTTTTAATGTTGTCACATTTGAGGATTGAACTGTACGTAACGCCATCCATGCCTGATGAATAGTTTTCAGCTACTGACATCTTTTCAGATTTTTATTCATTGCTTTTACCGAGTCTTATTCCACCCTGAAAATTTGTCACCCTACTAAGCTACATACTTAACTTAAAATGTTTTCGGACAATTGTAACGCCTTTATAAACAGGCAGAGATTAATTACTTTGGATCTAGATAATTTGGAATCAATAAGTATTCATACAGAAGTATGAAAATGGAAAATATAATAAAAACATAAGTAAGAAAGACCAACAAATTGGGCAGCAAAACGATGGGGGGGGGGGAGTGTCATACTAGGTTCAGAAACTTGCAAAAGATATACACATAGTAAATTTTTAACTACTAAGTCATAAGTACATTAAAAAACAATTGTTAAGAGAAATTATGCTATCCCTGTCGACTTAAACCATATTGATTTATTTGCATTGTGATGTAATTGTTGAAATGGGACGCTGTCTGATCATATTAACATCGTTAAGCGTTCAATTTTAAGGACAGTTGTAAATTAATTAAAGATTAACTTAAATATTTTAAAGTGAATTTGACCTTGGTTGCATTTGTGGAACAATTCGTTAACACAAATGGTGTAAATTTTTTGCCTTTAATCTAAAAAAACTTATCTTCCTAATTTGTTGATCTTAATTTTTACTTCAGGTTTTTAATGATAGTTTTAAATAATTTTTATTATTGTCCATGGTTACACCAAAATATTCTTTATGATTTGGTATTAATAAAAATATCTCTAAATGGTATGTAATATGAGTATGTATTTTATCTTAATCCAAACAAATTGTTATGCTTCATCTACAATAGAGCTTTCTATAAATAATTAGTGCTTTCTCAACTGGTTTGAATCATAAATTCTTGAGGAATTGAACATAATAGGTGATTTCACTTAACATTTATTATTTAAATATTACATCTGCATTACTGAATATTGCAATTTTAAACGACATTGATGATTGTTTTTGTTCCAAACGCTGTGATTTTACAGAAACAACTATTGTAAGATGAAGTAGCAGTTAATGTGACTTACAGATAGTTTCCACTTGAAATGTATAACTTACCATGGCGAATACTAATATTGTAATTATTAATAAAAAGATCGGCTACTTATGATTTAAACTGTTTTTATTTTAAGTTTTTCGGGAGCTTTGAAACGAGGTCCTTCATCAGCGACGTTTAAAAATTGTTTAATATCAATGATTAAATTTACAATTGCCCAAAATTGTGAATTAATAAATATAATTATTACAAAAACTGTTCCCAAAATATACATGTGTTTATCTATCACTATCTACCCAATGACTTTTTTACCATGCTCTTATTGTTATTCTTTAATTTAAATTTCTCTCAATCCCCTTACATCTATTACACGGCTGACGAAGGACCTCAGTCCAAAAACTCTCGAAAAACTTTTAAAATATGAACATTTTAAACCATGAAGTAGCAGATCTTTTTGTTAATAATTACAATAAATGGTAAACTGTCTACTACTATATGACTAATGCATAAAGGGTCATTTCAAAGGATTTACACTTTCAAGTGAAATGTTAAAAATGCCCTACCAAAATATGTAGTGGGGTTGACCAAAAAGCATTACAAGTCAGATTTGGTCACAAATGTGTGATTGTGTGACTAGAGGATTAACATATACTTGAAAAGATGGCCTATCAATAAAAACTAGTAACAAACATTAAGCCTAAGCAATTTTCATAAAGTAAACAGGGCAATTTACACACGTGTTAAAGGGCCTACCAATAAAAACTAATACACAATAAGTGTGAATTAAATTGTTAATGCCATGTGTGCAACTTTCTAAAATAGGATCACATCTGTTTTGAAATTCATATCACTGTAGCTTATGTCTTAGTAACATTCTAGAAATAATTTCAAGACAAAATTGCAAAATGGGATGGGAGAAGGATATTAGTTTCTTAATACAAATTGAATGAGAGGAAGATGCTAAAAGGGCTCAAGATTGTGCAGAATTAAGCTATAGAGTAGTTCACCTACAGCTAGCGTTAAAATTCTTTAAGCACAAACTTCCCATGAAGAGGTATTCCATGTCAATCACCATAGTCACAGCGGTAATTTCTAGTTTTTAACATCTATGATGATTTAATTAATAATTTGAGTTATAATTTAGCGAATTCAAAGTTATAGATAAGTTTATATTGAAACAGGCACTATGTCAAGCTTTTATTTCTGTAAATAGATCAGTTTACTTAGATGGCACCACATGCTCCAAAGGGATCATAATTTACTCTCATCAACAGGCAAAAGAAATGTTCCAGCTCACAAACAGACATCAAGCAATGTGATGTGTCCCCCCATCCGCCTCTAGATAGCGTCTATTTTTTGAAGTAGCAGATACTTAAAAATTCCACTCCTACTGTCTACTTCTCATCCAAAAATGACAACAATCACTAGTAGGGTACATGTTTGCTGTTAATTCATTAAAAACTTCCTTCTCATTTGTGAATTTGTATTAAGTTTAAGATTATGATAAAACTCTCTCCTATCCCTGCAATTTGTTAGATCAAATGCAAATTTAGAACCAATAGAAGCTAAATTAATCTTGATATGAGTTTCAATAAGGGAATGCCAAACAAATATGGAGTTGAGAATGCTTATTAAAATTGTAAATAATTGGGTAACCATGCGAATAAGTTAGTTAAAACACTATCTATTTTATTGCAAATGATAATCTATCATAAGGCAAGTAAAACAAAAAGGCAAAATTAAAACTGTATAAGAATTCTTTTCAATATTAAATATTAAAAAAACTATTATAAGAACATTAAATGTTTCTTGGTTTAAATTTTACTGAAAATTAACACAGTAGCAAAGCACCTGGTGGTTAATTTTACACACATTGTATTCATTAAGATATGTAGTTGCTCGCAGATTCAAAAGGTCCGCCGAGAATAAAAATATTAATACACAATCTAATTTCAGCAATGCATCATTTCTTATTCACACCTTACCCAATGATTTAGCTTAGGACCTTAACAAAAAAATAAACTTCATTCTGGTTAAAGTTTAATGGCATCGTAACATGCTAAAGAAAGTGTGTACAACAATTTTAAGGACAGTGACAGTGGCTGATTAACTACTACCCAGGCTCCAAAGTCTTGAGCTTCATTATAGCCCCTGACCTCTCTTAAGCACCATCTGTAGCCCCCTACCTTTGATAAATTCCGGACCCCAGTCTTACTAAGCTTATTGGCCAGAATGCAGAAAGTACCTAAACCCCATCCTCGCATACTTTGATACAAAAGCAGAAGACGAATTTACACTAAGTTGTTTGCAAGGATGGTTAAAATGGATAAAGCTTTAGTCCCATATTCTTAGGTACATGAATGCACTCTTGCTATTGGTCAATACACCACTGGATCGCTATTGTTACACCAGACAATATAAACATGTATATTTAGAAAAATTAACTGATTGTGTGATTTATGAAATTCTGAGCCAAGGATGGTAAATAATGTTACTGCAATTGTAAATGTACAGACCAACTAGGTGTCACTTAACTTAATTACCCCATATATGAAAGTAAAGAGACAAAGACACCAATAAATTGAGACTGGACTCAAATAACGGAGGCGCCACACATTTTACTTTGGTTTTTTATGCATTATAGTTTTGTAGAAATGTAAAAAAAATCCCATTTTTTTATTTTTGTTCGTAAGAACAGATTTGAAAAGAATAGGTTAAAATTATAAAATAAACAGGACTTGGGAAAATTAAAAAGAAAACGACGAAAGAGAGTGAAAAGATAACTTTCATAAAAACTCTTTGCAATCTCTTTCCGTTTTTAAAAAATAAAATAGAAATACAGGTAAATTAATACGAAACCTCATGCTCAATGTATAACTTCCAGTATCGACCAGCACTTGGAAATTGCAGGATAAGTTTCTCATATATGGGACGTGCTTCTTCAATTTTCTTTGTCTGTAAAACAAAATTTTTAATACGTAAGCGTTGCTTTAAAAAACCATAACATTAACAATAAAAATGGTAACATAAAATACATTATATGAATATAAATTTGACCAAGAATGTATTTTTTTATGCTTGGGGAAAATGACTATGGTGACCAGCCTCATGGTTGAATTATCCACTATGTATGTGCTTCAATCACATTGGGGGTAAGTTCTAGGGAATTCAACTGGGCTACTTTGATTTCTTTGAGCTTATACCCTTCGCGTATGACAGGGAATAGGAGCAATTCTAAAAATTTCCTCAATATAGTGATTCTCCCTAAGTATAAAAAAACACATTTTCCATTGGACTAGTGTTTATACAGGGTGTATCCTAAATGGTGGTAGGACCGAGCATCTACAGGTTCTACAGATTATTTTAAGACGAAAATGTTCTATGGCATTTTCCCGATTTAGGCCACCATTGCAAAGTTACGAAACGATTGATGTATGGACGACCCCTTCATTTAACTTTACATTTTAATACCTTAACGTAAATTAGCTGTTTCATTCATAAACATCGGCACGCGGCCGAAATAAAAAAATTTCCCGACGAAGGCAACTTTAAAGAATGAATAATATATTCACGCGCTCACTACAAAATCATTTTGTTGGGACGCGGACGCGCTATTTTTTTCGTTACCACGGGGATTACCTGACTTGTTTTTATAATAAGTTTATTAAAGTTTATTTTCACTTATTTCCTAATAGAAATAATAATATTTTTATTTATTTTATTTACCGATGTTTATGAATGAAACCGCTAATTTACGTTAAGGTATTAAAATGTAAAGTTAAATGAAGGGGTCGTCCATAGAACATTTTCGTCTTAAAATAATCTGTAGAACCCGTAGACGCTCGGTCCTACCACCAATTAGGATACACCCTGTATATACATATTGTCTATCCCAAAAGTACTTATATAAAAACCTTTCTCTTAAATTCCCCCTACATAGCCAAGACCACTGAACAAAATATTTTTGGTTGCTTAGTTAGCAGATTAAGACTAGCTATCCAAAGAATCCAAGGTTCGACATTCCCTTTATGGATACAATTTCCTTCTTAATTACAATTCCAAAGAAAAGCCCTAGCTGCCAGCATAAATTCACACATGGTTGCGTTTTACCCCGTGGTGAAACTTATTTCCCCAAACCAATCAGGGCAAAACCTCAAAAATGCTGGGAGTGGGAAACATTATCACATTAATTAATTTATTTATTTATTTATTTATTTATTTATTTATTTATTTATTTATTTATAAATCAGTTATTACATGATTTTTATTTTATTGAAGTTTGGGATTATTTCCAAAAAATTAATGAAAAAATTTTCATCAACATTTGTGGTTTAGTACAAAATTGGTCAGTAACACGAGTAAGTTAATTTTGGAATATTATAAAATAGTGTCAAATTGGCCTACTAGTCAAAACCAATTAAACGAAATGGTTTCGCCTTATTTGTGCTTTTTAGTACTATGCATGGAATCTGGTGTGTGATTTATAAATTGTAACGAGAAGCTAAGTCAAAATTTAAAA
Source organism: Leiobunum rupestre (assembly GCF_980474605.1). Classification (NCBI taxonomy): domain Eukaryota; kingdom Metazoa; phylum Arthropoda; class Arachnida; order Opiliones; family Sclerosomatidae; genus Leiobunum; species Leiobunum rupestre. Next base: position 24,390,135 of record NC_143385.1, on the reverse strand, counting down.
ATTCCAAAACTTGTGTAGCAGCTTAAAACCCCACATTGTTCCAGTTCATTAGTGGTAATAACTTAATATTATTAGAACTCAAAAAGCACCCCACCCTTTAAATTAAAACACTGAATACTATAATTAATTTTTAAGCTGAGCAAATTGTGAGATAATTATAGTAAGATTTATTTACAAAGCACTTTGCATGTTAAAAGCGAAGGTAGCACTTTAAATTGAAATGAACCAAAGTCCTACCCTTATCAAAATTCTTATTTAAGTAGAAGACTAGGATAAGTAACTTAAATAAATATCAAATCTTAGTGTTGTCTAAAACCAACAGATTTTTTAGATATATTGAAATAAAATACTATTATGAATAAAAGTACGGTTTCACGGTGAAAAGTAAGATGTCAAAAAATGGGCAATAATTAGGAAAAGAAATATGGAATAAATTACCAACCAAACTAAAAATTATTACTAATCTTAACTCTTTTACAAACTGAAATAACTAAATATGTAGAAAGTATTTGATTGCAAATTTCATGTAATTTATATTGTAATTTAATACATACAGGGCCTCATCGTAAAACAATTTTAAACGGAAATGAGATATCCTTTTTGCCCAGGCAAATAAAGACATTATTATAACACTAAATATATCATACATATTCATTGGAGTTCAATTATTAGATACTATAAACCATAGTAGTCTCTTAAATGATAATTTTTTGATTTAATATCTATTAGCAGAAGTATATAAGATCTCTTATAGGAGTATTATTCTCCGGATAATGCTAATGTTATTAGGTTGAAACATAAACCTTTGCAGACTATCATTTTTCTAAACAGTTTTTGGAAGAAAAATAATATGGGACGAAATACATAGTCAAGTGACTTACTAAAACCAAAGATCAAACAAGATACTTCTCTCTTACGAGTGTAATGTAAATTTATTATATTATTACTATTTATTATTATTATCATATTATTGACTTAAAACATTTTCTGGTCCATTTTTATTATGAATGGTATTTCTTACCATCATAGTAATCTTATTAAAGTAAGAAAATAGGATCAATAAGAATTACCTCAAAATTTAGTCTGAAATAAGTCGTATAACTTAATTGTTTAAATTTGAAAACATTAAAACGAATAATGCGTATTTAAATCTTCAGCTTTACTTAAATATTCCTATGAGATGAAAAAAATATTTTAACAATGTTGGCCACACAATCGCATTTATTGGCTAAATTGTGAAGAATGCCCCGATTTTCTGACCTCCAAATATTAAAATCTAATTATTTAGACATCCCAAGTCGAGTCCCAAGTACTAATAGAACCACGCTACAAGTTTCATTTGAAGTAAAACAGCTAAAAATTACTAGAAACTATCATCGATTTAGTACTAATAAATTTTAGGCTTTTGGCAGCACAAAACATAGTTTGGTTTACAATTTTTAGACATTAGTAGTTCGGATACATTATTATAAAAGTTAAGAACGAATTCAGGTACCAAGAACAGATTCTAAGCGCCAACCTCGCATACGTTGCACTTTAAGTTTGCTTGCCATTTTCATGTGGCACTCTTCCAAACATCCTATTGCCACCTAGGTTTACTTTATTTTATTAAAAACAAACTAACTTACGCTACAAAGTAAGAGAGGATAGAACCAGAGGCTAGTGCTACACTCCATATTCTAATTTAATAAGTTTTGTAATAAATAAAAACGTCATTACATTTGCATATATTTATTTTTAAAAGATTTTTCTTTTTACAATATTTACATGAGCGTCTGACCGGTTTCGTCGGGCTTAGCCCTTCATCGTCTAAATAGAGTATACGTTGTCTAACTATAATGCTCAACAATGGCTCTTTGACGACGTTATCATTTTGATATTTTTAATTTCATTTTCCTTGCCATAAATCGTATTTTTCAAAGAATCGGATAGATTCATGGCAATCTCTAATCCCTTACCAAAAAATAAGTTGGATTTCAGTTGGTATTTAGTTTGTATACACATTATTAGTTGATATTGAGTTGGTATTAAGTAGGCTCACGTTGTCAGCATATTTCAAGTTACTATTAAAGGGGTAATAAGTTGTTATTCAGTTGGTAGAAAAATACTGCTTTTGCTAAGTTTATAATTAGTTGGTTTTTTTAGTAGTCAGGAAATAACAATATTTTTAAGTTGGTTTTTAGATGTTTCCCTAGTAGGATTTAAGTTGCTTTTAAGTAGTTAAATGTAAATGTTGATTCTGGTTTAGTTCGAAATAAGTTGATTAATAAAGAGGATTTAAGTTATTTTTAAGTAGGCATTTGTCCCAAATACAAACTGAAAACCAAGTTGAAATACAAGTTGTCCTAAGTGGTTTTTAGCCAACTTATTTTTTGGTAAGGGATAACAGGTGCCTTTTCATAAAACAGCTAGGTGACATTGATAGAGCTTACAGTTGCTCAGTGTTCCTAAAATGTCACTTTTTTCGAATATAGGCCATGTCACTGGTAAATAGTGACAAATAATGACAAATAGGGGAAACAAATAATTTTGTACTCTTAGAACACTTTATTTGCTATGACTTTTAGCAATGAATAAAATAAAATAAATATAAAAAATAGCCCAATTCTTGGCAACCCCGCGTAGGATAATTACAAAAATAGCCTAAAAATGCTTTCATGGTATTTCATACGAAACATTTATTAGTATTTTTACTTTTTCTAATATTTGCCACTATATGTCAATTTGTCACTAAAAATCATTATTTGCCACAATAAATGTCAGGTATTTACCACCCAGGAACACTGCAGTTGCTTTAAGTAAATGTGGCCATCATTTTGAAAAATTCCATGTATCATACACCTTTTTGGCTGAGGTAACCTACATGGGATTCAAAACAATGTTGCCCATATTTAAAAATAAAAAATAAGTTAAGCTGAAATCACAAAATATGCCCACAAGGCAAAACTCTTCTTGGGATTGGCTATTTTATATCTTTCATTAATGAAATATATAATATTTAACCCATGAATATTCATCACTATAATAACCCGATGGTTCGCAGGTAATATATTCTTCGATTATAACTCTGCTATTCGTTGATACGCAAGGGTATACATGCCCTTCCGCTCTCACAAAATACCTCTACGGATATTGCTACGGTCAATCTTACCACCTCCTCTATAAACGGAGAGGTGAAGCTGACTCTGCAGGCATCAGCATACTTCCCATAAGACAATCCTCTTCCCCCACCCCAGCAGGATGTGGCCAGACTGGTCGACCACTGCGAGGGGACGGGAAAGAAGCTGGTCATCGGCTGTGATGCTAATGCTCACCACGTAGTGGCTTGTACTGAGGTTCGCAATCCCAGACGTACAAATTGGTCTGGTTATAAGGGAGATCTAAGTTTCTTCCTTAAGGATGATAAGCCAAAACTTTCATTGGTATTGGATTTCGATTTGGCTGTTGATCGAATGCCACATGCCATTATCGACTCCTATCACTGCAGCTGAACGAGGAAGACTACCAACCAGCCAAGGCTAGTTCCTTGGTGGAATCATGAGATTGGTTGGCTTCGCAAAGAAACTAGAAGGCTATTCAACAAAGCTAAGAGGTCGGGAGACTGGGCTGCCTAAAAGCAGACCCTCACTGCCTACCATAAGGCTATCAGCGATGCTAAAAAAGCTTCGTGGTGAAACTTCTGTGCGAACACGACAGATGTTCCCAGTTCAGCCAGATTAATGAAGATTATGGCACACGATAATACTAAACATTATGACACTATTAAGTTGAAATATGGTAGTTTCTCTACTTCTGGCAAGGACACTAATATTTTAGATGTGCACTTTCCTGATTCCAGAGTCACAGATAACTGTGACACTGATACGCTCCCTTTAAGAAACGTACCAAAAGGGAAGATTAGGCTATAAAATCATTTAAGCCCTATAAGTCACCAGGACCTGATAGGATCTTTCCCATTCTGTTGCAAGAGGGCATTGATTCTCTCTGCGCTTTGCTGTTAAGGATCTATAGGGCTTGTATTGCCCTAGGGCATATACCAAGCACTTGGAAACTTACTCGGGCCATATTCATACCCAAGCCTAGTAAGTCAAATTACCTTGAGGCTAAGGCGTTTTGGCCAATAAGTCTAACCTCTTTTCTCCTAAAAATTTTGAAAAGTCGGTTAACAGTTATATTAGTGAGGAGGTTATCTCTAAAAATCCTCTTTCCTCCACAGTTTCCACACAGCAACTGCCTCGAAAAGGCAATTGATTTCCAAGAAATAGCGTTAGCTGTTTTTCTTGATATCGAAAGGGCCTTTGATAAGGTCGCCAAGCACAGTTATTATGAAGGCTGCTAAGAGGTTTGGTATCAATGACATAGTGTCTTTGGATCAAATCCCTGTTAACTGACCGGAAAGTGATGTCCTCCCTGCTCGGTGACTCCCTTATGGTCTCCACCAGCCGTGGCTGCCCTATCCCCTTTTGTGGTACCTGGTGGTGGACGATTTAACGTGGAGGCTGAATAGGGGGGATGTCGCTGTTTCTGTTACGCTGATGATATTGCCATCGTTGTCACTTGGAAATTCTCAACGACAGGATGAGGAGGGCTCTGGCATCAGTCGAGTGCTGGTGCAAGGAGGTCAACCTCACAGTTAATCCTAGTAACACAGTTCTGGTCCCATTTACTCGTAAAAGGACCCAGGGATCGTTCAATGGTACTTCCTTATTTGGAACTAGCCTAGCGGAAAGCACCGATGTGAAATACCTTGGTGTCATCCTTGACAGCAAATTAACATGGAAACCACATCCTTATTATATTATCAAGAAGGGCAAAAGGAATACAGTCAGTAAATCCAGGGGCCTTAGTCCCAGAGTTGTATACTGGCTGTATACTATGATCATCAGACCCATTCTGTCTTACGCCAAGGGTTACTTTAAAAACCGTGCAGTCTGAACTGCGCACCCAGCAAAGGTTAACTGGTGTTAGCATTACTGGAGCTATGAGAACAGCTCCAAGTGCTTCTCTAGAAGTTCTCTTGAACATTCTTCCTCTGCATCTTTTTATAGAGGAAGTTGCTGCTTTTGTTGCCTATAGGCTTAACCAAAATGGTTGGTGGAAGGCTAATAATTGGGTAAACAGTCACGCCAAAATATCATGATATTTCTAGTCATTTACCTGAACTTAAGATGGGTTCTGACATCTTGGCTGCTAAATTACACTTTAGCATGCCCTTTGAGGTTAACTTCCCAAGCCGCACGGATTGGTCTAATATAACCCTCGGTGCCAGAGGTGAGGTGGTCTGGTATACCAACGGGTCTAAGACCAATTCTGGTACAGGCGCGGGGATGTACTGCCTTAATAATAACTATAGTTTTAACGAAAGCCTGAGGGAATATGCTACAGTTTTCCAAGCAGAAATTTCTGCTATCTGCTTCTGTGCCGACTATTGCCTAAGCGTTGTGGGAAGGTTATCCAAATCTACACGGATAGTCAGGCCACTCTTAAAGCTCTTAACCAGTATAGTATCACTTCTAAACTGGTTCTTAGCTGCTTAGATCTTCTTTTTTATCTCGTGATGCTTTGTCGCTGGAGGGTGCAAGAGCTGGGTTTAGAGGGCCTAAACCCGCTCTTCCCATCCCCCGTGGCCTGGTTCGCAGCCTAGTCTCCAAGTATATGTCGGATCGTCAACTCTAGCTTTGGCTTGAGATGGATGATCAACGGCAGGCCAAAGAGTTTATCCCTGGCCCATCTAAGCAGAGAGCAAAAGAGCTGCTCTCGCCCTCTAAGGTTGGTAACTGGCCTACTTACAGACCATTGACAACTTAACAGACACCTAAATCTTATTGGAGACAGTGATGACCCAATTTGTGGGGTTTGTCTAACTGAAGAGGAAACTGCCTCTCACATTCTTTGTAGCTGTGACTATTATGCGGCTCAAAGGTGTGAGCATCTTGGTATGCATCGGTTGGAGACGCATGACTTCTTCAACATCCCGGCCAAACAGATTCTTAACTTTGTGTCGGAAATAGGACTTTTTATCTAAAGTCACAGGTTGGGGGTTGCACAATGGACATAAGGTCGAAGTGCATGGCTTTCCACCCCTTTCAATAATAATAATAATAATAATAATAAACTGATGGTTCTTTCTTCGAAAAACCAACGGCAGAGCATATTTTATTGCTAGGTGAAATTGTTCCTTAGGCCAAAAAGGCTGAGCCCCCCCTTGTAGACTGTATATAGCCTTAAGACTAACTACCAAGTAGTTAATCAATCCTACTTAGAGAGTCCTCACTCGCCAAAACTAAATGTTCTGTCATAACAGGTGTTTCAATAAAATACGGGAGGTCATGTGCAAAATTTTTTTCCACATCACTAGCTTTACCTATTGAAGATAGAGAGTATACCCTGGAGTCTATAAAGATTTTGGATTTTGCAACGCACGTGCTAATGAAGTACTAAAAAGCTTAAGCTTGTGACGCAGAGGAAAACATTTTATACTTTTCATTTTATGTTTAATTTTATGGAAACTCTTATTAAAATGCTCTAATGCTTCTGTACACCCTTAATATAATAGAGCTCTTGGGTACTACACCTACTAAAGCTAACCTAAAAAAAAGTCTAATTGTCTATTAAAACTTTGATTAAGGTTAAAAATTACAATTTATTCTTCATTTTCCAAATTATTGTAATTTGTGAGAATAGTTGTTCAAATATATTTTCTAACAATGTTTAAAACTACCCTTGTAGCGCAGCACTCAGAATTCGGTGTTGGGAAAGTGCATCAGTTGCCTGGTAGTTGGACTGGTTACTGTCTATATATTTTAGGCTAGAGTTTTGTCAACCACAAGACGTTTAACAATTAACACCATAAATTAATTATTACTACTAATTAAGTTAAGTGTTGGCAATGCTTTAATTTTAATTTTAGACTTCCGTTGTCGATGCTGACATCCAAATCTGGAATTTGAATTTTCATTCCTTAAAGTAACAACTGTAGCGAAAGGGAAGATTGGATGGTGGAAAATAAATTGTCACGCATTCCAGGCTTATTAAATTAGGCTACAAAAATTTTAAAAAAGCCCCATAATTCTCCAGGGCCGGATGCGATTAGTCCCATTCTTTTGCAGAAGGGCATTGATATTCTCTGCCCCATGCTGGGTAGAATCTACAGGGCTTGCATTGAACTTGGTTATATGCCAAGCACCTGGAAACTTTCTAGGGTGATCTTTATTCCAAAGCCCGGAAAATCTAATTATCTTGAGGCTAAGGCCTTTAGCAAAAGTGACATAATCGGACCTATTTCTTAATGTATGTTACAAGCTAAATACAAGTTGGGAGGGGAGAAGGGAAAGTATGCCTTGAGGAGGGAAGGAAGTTAAAACCAACAAATAACGCCTCATAGTGAGGAACGGAGGAACTAAGTAGCACTGGTCAATGTTAGTGTATTTATTTATTTTTCGTCATTCTGTGCAGATGCTATCGCCATCTACCTACAATATAATACCATAGACTAAAAAAGATCCAGAAAGGCGACAATAAATGGTCTTTTATGTGGTCGATCTCGAGTCGAGCATTCATTAAACCTTTAGCATACGAAAGTACAGGGATTGTCATACTTTTGGTAATTAAGTCACTTTTGCCTTTAGGCTAATCAGTTTTTTCTAAAGGTTTTGGAAAAATTGGTGGTCAATTATATAAGGGGGAGGTTATTTCTCAAATGCCCCTCTCGATGGCTCATTATAATAATAATAATAATAAATATAATAATAATAATAATAATAATAATAATAATAATAATCAGCTAGGCTAATACCCAAGGCACCACCCTAGGCCTAAGTCATCGAGCGACTTTTAAAGCCTTTAATTCAGGTGGCCGGGTTACAATGCGTAGGAGGGTGGTGGGAAGCCCTGCATGCCACGCGAACCAATAGCTCCCTACACTAACTATGCCTGGCATAAGTAATTAACTTTAGAAGGCTATTAACTTTAAGGAGATGGCTTTAGCGGTTTTTCTTGATATTGAGGGCGCTTTTGATAAGGTGTCTAGTGCAGTCATAATGAAGGCTACAAAGCGCTTTGGCATTAATGACACTGTGTCCTTGGATCAAAGCTATGCTGACGAATCGTGTGGTGGTATCCTCCATGCTTGGTGAATCTCTTATGGTCGCCACCAGCCGTGGCAGCCCACAAGGTGGTGTTTTTTCACCATTGCTGTAGTGCCTGGTTGTGGATGAACTATTGGTGAGACTAAGCAGAGACGGGTTCCGCTGCTTCGGCTATGCTGACGATATCACCATCATCTTCACAGGAAAGTTCCCCAACACTATTTGTGAATTAGTAAGAAGGGCTCTTGCATCAGTGGAATGATGGTGCACGGAAGTTGATCTTACAGTTAATCCTAATAAGACGGTTCTTGTTCCATTTACTCTAAGACGGTTCTTGTTCCATTTACTCTAAGACGGTTCTTGTTCCATTTACTCTAAGACGGTTCTTGTTCCATTTACTCTAAGACGGTTCTTGTTCCATTTACTCTTAGACGGTTCTTGTTCCATTTACTCTAAGACGGTTCTTGTTCCATTTACTCTAAGACGGTTCTTGTTCCATTTACTCTAAGACGGTTCTTGTTCCATTTACTCTAAGACGGTTCTTGTTCCATTTACTCTAAGACGGTTCTTGTTCCATTTACTCTAAGACGGTTCTTGTTCCATTTACTCTAAGACGGTTCTTGTTCCATTTACTCTAAGACGGTTCTTGTTCCATTTACCCTAAGACGGTTCTTGTTCCATTTACTCTAAGACGGTTCTTGTTCCATTTACTCTAAGACGGTTCTTGTTCCATTTACTCTAAGACGGTTCTTGTTCCATTTACTCTAAGACGGTTCTTGTTCCATTTACTCTAAGACGGTTCTTGTTCCATTTACTCTAAGACGGTTCTTGTTCCATTTACTCTAAGACGGTTCTTGTTCCATTTACTCTAAGACGGTTCTTGTTCCATTTACTCTAAGACGGTTCTTGTTCCATTTACTCTAAGACGGTTCTTGTTCCATTTACTCTAAGACGGTTCTTGTTCCATTTACTCTAAGACGGTTCTTGTTCCATTTACTCTAAGACGGTTCTTGTTCCATTTACTCTAAGACGGTTCTTGTTCCATTTACTCTAAGATGGTTCTTGTTCTTATTTTACTCATAAAAGGATTAAAAAACTCTTTTAAATGATATCTCCTTGTTTGGGACTATCTTGAGCAAAAGCACTGTGGTGAAGTACCTTGGTGTTATTCTAGACAGCAAAATAATTTCGAAGCCTTATTTTGACTTTGTAGTTAAGAATGCTAAGATGTTACTTTAGAGAACCAGGAGTGCAGTAAGCAGGTCATGGGGACTTAGACGTAAAGTGACTTACTGGCTGTACATCATGATCATCAGACCACTGCTCTCTTATGCTGCGGTGGTCTGGTGGCTTAGAGTCCGTATTAAGACAGTGCAGAGTGATCTGCGCATTCTACAAAAGCTGGCTAGTGTCAGCATCACGGGAGCTTTGAGAACAGTCCCAAGTGCTGCTATGGGAGCCTATAGGCTCAACCAGAGTGGTTGGTGGATGGCTAATATTTGGGATAATAGCCACACCAAGATTCACCGCGAAATTTCTAGTCAGTTACCTGTTTTCTTAATGGGTTCTGATATTATGTTTACACTCTAGTAAACCTTTCAATACTTATTTCCCAAGCCGAAAGGAGTGGTTTAATCACAAAATTATCTGAGCCAGAGCAGAAATTGTCTGGTTCACCGATGTGTCTAAGACAAACTCTGGCTAAGCTTCTGGAATGTAATCAATCGGCTGTCCTCAAAACTTATGTAATATGGTCAACATTTTTGTGCTACTAGGCAGGGTTGGAACTTTTTTTTAATAAAAATCGAATCTTTTTCTATATAAATAGGTTTTTTTTATTGAATTTTATACAACTAATGGCTCTTACTCTATAATTAACAGATATTTTACTTTTATAAGTTTGCTAATCTTGAATTAGATTAAATCTTAATTTCATTACTATTTAAGAAATTAGTTTTCTCAGATTTTTTATTTTATTTTTTAAGAACCCCATTTATTGCCATTTTTTATTCCTCCATTGAAATACATTGAGTTATTTAAATCATGATTAAAAAAATCACTTGATATAAATCAGTAAACCCTGCTACTATGGTATAGTAGTGTCCATAAAATATTTTACATAACAGCTAAAATGTTGTAACCCAATTTGGACATTTTTAGCATTTTAATTGAAATTTTTCAAACAAAATTACTTTAAATTAATGCTTTATTAGACATCACATTATGTCAATTAAAGACTTAATTAGAATGGGCTCCAAGCTAATGCATATGATTAAAACAGAATTATTAAGAAAAAGGAATAAGTTGTATAAGAAAGCTATATATGTATACACTTGGAATGTATAAGAATTCATTACCACCTGGCTGCGGAAGAGGTTTGAGAAACAGGTGGTGCTTAAATAAATTGATTATAAAACTTAAAAATAAAAGCTGAGTTTAGCCCAGCTTGATGCGTGCAACACCTGCGTTTTAGTCTTCCTTAGACAATCCAAACTTATACAGATAATAATTTATATAATATATAATTTCCTAGTTGTAGGGTTTAGGAATGTGTGTTAACTAAAAGTAATTAACTTATCTGCTTAATTTAAGAAGAAAGTTTACATTCTTTAATGCCCATAAATTGATTATTTTTGAAGAAATTTCCACCACCAAAGTTTTCTTTTCCTCTGGTATTGATTTTTGGTTTAGTAAATATTAATTTCTTACAGTATTTTAACTGAGTTAAATTTTGTTATCTTAACAATTATTTACCTTAAGCACTATCAACTTTCAAACAAATCTATCTAATAGAGAAAATGCTATAGGTATATTGCAAACTTATATGGAGTATTAACAAATTCAAAACGTCATCTGCTGATCATCATACACTGATTAAGCAGAGTGGTTAGCCCCTCAAAACACAGGTTTGTTTTTAACGTAACTAGCAAATATAAGCCTCAGCTTCTCTGAAACCTAGTAGCAGAAACGTTAAATTCATTGACCTACCATAACACACTCCCTTTAAAGAGAAGTTCGAAACTTATCAAATATTGTCTTACCTTGGTTTTAAAAGTTAATTAATAAAATTAAACTACTAATCACAATAAAATGGTGAAACATTTTAAATATAATACCTGTGCATCTCTGATAAGGATACTCCACGCTTCAACATCATATGGTTTTTGCTCCAAACGTTTCTCTGCTTTTTTCAATCTATCTGGAATATAGCCTTGACTGTTTGGATCCTAATTATTAGAAATTAATAGCAATTAACATACACTTCAGAACAACCAATACGAAATAGTTTTTATTATTATAATTATTATAAAATATAGTTCTTATTTCCTAAAATAAGACACAGAGTCATAACAAGACTTCATCAAATCTAGAAGTATTTAAATTTAATTGCCATTTCGTCAAAGGCATGCCACATGATGTAAATATCAAATGATATCCATCGCAATTCCTGCACAACTTACATTTAATTGAAATTCCACCCTTTACCATGGCATGAGATTATCAGAACCCCATTTGGGAGGTAGTATGAAAACTTAGTCATATCGCGTAACAACCGAATTTCACCAAGGTACTACATAACCGTAGTCAGGAATCCATATCTCTACTTGGAATGCATATTCGTGACAGACTTTTGTCTTGATGTGGCTGATGGTTTTTTTGACGTCACTATGTTAACTTAACCAACAACTACGGACAGATGGGATTTTTTTCTCACATAGGCATCAAGAGTTATCTTACCATACCCGATATGGCAGGATAAGCATTCCAAGTAGAGGTATGGATTCCTGCCATGGTGAAAGAGTAAGGTGCTGATGAAACTGACAATTATTAAAGTCATCTATCATAACAGTAGAGTAAATGATAAAATCATTGCAAAAGACAGTTCAGTGCACTGTCATACCATTTTATTCTAATTTTTCATTAAAAGAAGTTTGCAAGAGCATATCCAAATATGTTTCTTTTCATTTTAATTGATACATATTATCTATAACAAATCAAATATCATTGACTTTATTTGTTTACACTCAAAACCCCCTGTCTAAAAAAATGGTATAGATTCTGAAGTCTGGCGTACGTGGCACGGCCAATCACTCTTTGGGCTTTTTAAAAACGTTCTTTCGACTTACGCGCTTAGTGGCGAAAAATTATCAGACCTCTAATCCCCAAGACAAGCAATGTTTTCTAATGGTGGCGCGCCAATAAAGAACAATTCCAAATTCTTGCCAGCCTTGTTAGAAAATACCTATTGGCACCTGCATCCAGTGTTGATAGTGAAAGGCTGTTTAGTACAACCGGAAAGCTACTCACAAAATCAAGAAATAGACTAAAGCCGATTCCGATATTAGAAAAATAAGCCGATATATCGGTGCATTCCTACCAAAATTGGTCTTTTAAACCACATTTATACATTCTTACTGCCAACCGCCTTAATGCCCGCCTTCTTACTGCCCTTTGACTGCTTATATACCTAGCTGATGCAACGGTGGTGCTACTAGGCTCCTTAAAGGATGTTTTTTACTATTTTTGGCCAGTTGCCAACTCTCAGGCCTTACAAAGCATTCTATGCAGCACACGTTGTAGAGCGTAGGGAATGGAAAATTCTGTTTCTTCTCGACAAAAGCACTGCAAATTTCTTAAGTAATTTGTTGATCGGCCGTGGATTAATTTACATCAACTATAAATGGCAGTACTGTAGGAGAGTTTTTTAGATTTGATAATTATCATGCTTTTTTCCAATCAGATAATTATTGATAATTATCAAGTTACCCTGTACAAGGTATTAGAGTTCAAACAAAAATCTACAAAATGTACGGAGAAAATTAGGCTCGTTTTGAAATCATATCACATGTTAGAAACACCGCGTATATATATAAAAGTTCTACATTGAATGGTCTTCACTTGAGCTTTCAATTGCATGTATGTTATCAATACTGTTTTTCCAGAACTACTATGAATAATACATAGAATTAAATGTGCTACATTTCCTGATAAAACTTGAATTTTAATATTTGACTTATGACCAAGATAAATAGTTTTGCAATGCTATTGTTTCGATATTTAACATTCCAATTTCTGTGTGCTACTAAGCTCCGCTTTAGATTAGAAAGTTTAAAGGAACCACCTATGGACTGCATTGTAAAGGATGATAAAATTAACGAATAAGTAGTTTAGTCCATTATGAAAAGGGATAATAAAGCTAACCCCTAAACAAATTTGAAGAAATTTAAAAACTTACTAATAGCTCGTACCGATAGGTCTTTGAGCAAACAAAAAGACGCGAAACTCGGACCAAATAGGTCTTAGAGTGAAAAACTAAATTAAATAAAATAGCCAGAAATTCCAACGGTAGACCAGTTTCGTCCTATTTGGGACTCGTCAGTACCGTGCAAGCCAAGAGTTTCGCGTCTTTTTGTTTGCTCGAAGACATATCGGTACGAGCTATTAGTAAGTTTTTAAATTTCTTCAAATTTGTTTAGGGTTTAGCTTTATTATCCCTTTCCCTAATGGACTAATCTACTTATTCGCTAATTTTATCATCCTTCAGATTATAAAACTACACTTCACCCTAGTTATCTAAAAAATCTCATCCTCAGCAATCAGTGATGGTGGGATTTAAAATGCTACATTTTGCTGTAATGGTCAATACTCAAAATTTCCTCAGTACCATTCTTAGTAGCAAAATAAAGCATTTTAAGCCCAGTAATAAGACATTTATATCAATTGTAAATTTTGTGAATTGTAAATTGAAACCACTCTGAAGTTAGCTTTCACAAACCGAGGTTTGAAGTTATAATTTTACCCTAGAAACTTCTGGTATTATACCAAATAACACGAGGCATATGTTAAAACACGGGAATAAGCCAAAACATACCCCTAAAACTGTTTCAATTAAAAATTCTAAAGATAATGCCTAAGAACCCAACACTACTTTGATAGAAGTCAAGCTCATGTACACGCATTTAACACCATGAAATGCAGTTGTATTTTCACCCGCAAAATGAATTTAGAAAACTGTCAATTTTATTTAATAATGTACCAGATTGCACTTAAGCCTAACAATGCTGATCGGAAATATTAAACTCAGTTGCAACCTTAGAAAGGTAAATTTCTTAAAGAGAATCGCATTAAACAGGCAATTGAAATAATATAGAGGAAATCAGGAAATGAGATGACAACTTCAAACACTCAAATTTGTATCTTTGTCCAAATGGTACTAAAAATTATCCCTTTCAAAGGTTGCAGTCGAGTATAGAAATACTTACGTCTTTAGTACCAGACGCCATACTATGTTAGGAAGCAATCGAAGGAAATGCTGAAAACTTTACTTGAAATTAAATTAATACGATTTTGGTATAGACCTAAAACTTTAAAATTGAAAAATTGGAAGGACACAGTTTCAACACTACACACTAATGTCCCATAAAAAAACTTGACACTGACTAGACACTGCCAGAGAAGGCAGTGGACTAGACAAGCACACCCGGAGCTGCAGCCATAGAAATAGAAATTAGACTAGACGCACGATTGGATTGGGCGGGGACGTACCAGCTAGAAGGCTTCCATCAGAGTGGAATCGCGATAATCGCGCCATCTCATAGAAACAATTTAAACTAAATAATTAAATATGGTCATGTGGAATAACATAAAACAGATCGTAGGCAACGTATTGAAAACTTTTTTTATTTATCTGACATTATATTAAGTTATTTAAACCGCTTTAGTAAAAATCTCAAGAATTTACTATATCTACCGTGTCACCCTTAAAGTCACACGCCGTTAACTTTGCGCAATCATTGTAAGTCTGAAACATAGAAATCTCATAGGTAACTAGAATGCTGCCGTGTAACTGGCAAATGGGCCAAATGCCGTGGCAGACGATAGCCAAATCTCAGCCAATCAGAGCTCAAAGAGTGGTTCTGCCAAGAATTTAATGTCACCAGAGAGAATGACGTCACCTATCTCCCGCTATAGTAGCGGATCCAAGGAGGATTATTATCCTCCTTGGCGGAACCACTCTACGGCCTCTCATTGGCTGAAGGTTGAAGGCGAACTGGCGTCAAGCTCGGCCATAGGCGACAGCATTCTAGTTACCTATGAGATTTCTATGGTCTGAAATACCACAAATCATCACAGTTTAACTAAATTTTAATTATTTCAGTGTGGTTTAAAATATGCCTACATGAGATTCCAAAATCTTGGTTTCAGTGTCTTTTAAACCATAGAAATCTCATAGGTAACTAGAATGCTGCCGTGTAACTGGAAAATGGGCCAAACGCCGTGGCAGACGATAGCCAGATCTCACCAATCAGAGCTCAAAGAGTGGTTCTGCCAAGAATTTAATGTCACCAGAGAGAATGACGTCTCCTATCTCCCGCTATAGTAGCGGATCCAAGGAGGATTATTATCCTCCTTGGCGGAACCTCTCTACGGCCTCTCATTGGCTGAAGGTTCAAGGCGAACTGACGTCAAGCTCGGCCGTAGGCGGCAGCATTCTAGTTACCTATGAGATTTCTATGTTTTAAACTATCATCAGTATTATTCAAGTCAAATTGAGTGGTTTCCGGTAGTTCACTTTTTCCGTAAGTTTTCGGAAATAACCTCTGATAAATAGAGAAACTAAATAACAATAGTTGATTTTATAAAATAAAAAGTGGTCTTGCCCAACTTGTTAAAATGTTGCTCTTACGTCACGAGACCCAGCTTTATTAGTGTATTCTTCGCACGAGCGATTTGTACGCGCGCTAGAAAAAGTTATTCTCCTCGCGACTCTAGCGCGCGCTAGTAGGCTTGTGAAAGTAAGAGACTGTGACGTAAGAGCAACATTTAAACAAGAAGGCCACGTTACTTTATAAAAAGATCTATTACTAAAATCAATAAATTGGCATACTCTAGAAGATGTAAATATGCTTTGTTCTGGAATAGATATTTTGGGAGCTCTTTCAAATTCTGGTTTTAATAAAGAAATTATACATATTTCAGTTAGTTTTTTATTTCAGAATGTATAGGGTAATTTTTACTTGTGTAGGTACAGCATTTGCTTTCAAATGGTGCCTTCCATTTTGAAAGTAAATTTCTTCCGGCAGAAAATGTTTACTACACACAAAGTCATATGAAGTAATTGAAGATGGAGTCCAATTTTCGCGATTTACCGCTAAAACCCATTTTCCTAGTAATTCAGCATTTCTCAGAGGAAATCTTAGTGAAAAAAAAATATCTTATTCCAAGATTATTATAAATTATTTACTATAATATTACATACTTATGAAATGAAAATTTTATTTCTTTCCCAGATCTCTCTTTACAATGTGAAAAAGCGCAGTTTTTAACCATTTTTGCGCATATTCTTTTAGACGCAAAAATTTAAACACGAAAAGATCGCCGCTGCGCACGACGTGATGCGCAGTGGATCGCCTTTTTTTTCCTCTTCGAAATTCGCGTCGTAGCCATGGCGACAATGTCTAATGCGTTTGTCAGATGGCGCGTACATGGCGATTCCACCCTTATGTCAGCCTTCTAGCTCGCCTGTTTCCCTTGGGATTGGCGGAAAGGGCAGTGCTTCTAGTCTAATTTCTATTTCTATGGCTGCAGCAGCCCTGCCGTGCAAAGCACAAAAGCATTAACGACCAAATTTTCGATTTACAGATTTTGGTTTTATTTCTCCGTATTTTATACGGTAAATTAAATTTTGAACTAATTTTCGAATTTAAAATTTTTGTTCTTAGAGAAATGACTTGTTACAAAACGCATTATTTTAAGTTTTTGCATTATTTTCAAACCAAAAACGCATGGTTTTAATGATATTTCTGAAATATCGTTTGGCCTGTAAATTGTTTAGTACCAGAATATAATTTGAGTTGAAAAATCCAAGTCTTCTATATAACTTGAAAGAAGTAAGTTGGGGTATCTTAAGGCAAAGAAAGTTTGAATTTCGCGGGTTTTCTCCATATTTTGGTTTTGGTCGGTAATGCTTTTGTGCTTTGCACGGAAAAGCCGGAGTGCCGAACTGAATTTTATTTTTTCGAAAAAATGGTGTTAGTTAGAGTCCTTAGACACCAAAACGCACATAACAACTTTAGAGTTAAAAGCGAAGGTAGTAAAAGACAGTAGTATACGAACAAAAAGTTCAAATAAAGAAATGTAAAACGACACAAAGACAGCCGGACTGATTATCTAATTTTCAACATGGGCAATTACTGTGATGCCTATAAAACAAAAAACGGTTTGTTTATGTAACAACCAAAGAAATAGAAACGAGGCCAGAACCACGATCGGATTGAGGGGAGATGTACCAGCTAGAAGGCCACCAGACTCACCATTAGAGTGGAATCGCGCATATGCGCGCCATCTAATAAAACAAATTGAAACTAAATATGATCATAACGTCGTAGGCAACGTCTTCTGGTTTGATTATGTTTTTCGAACGGTTTTCGTTGTAGAGTTGTAAAAAAAACAGATTTATTATTTCAACGACATTAAGTTATTTAAACAACTATGAAAAACATTCGTTCTCAAGAATCTACATTACCATAAATTACAGTTTTATAAACGATATAAATTAACTCGTCTTGAAATAAAATAGGCTTTGAAAGCTTATGTCAAATTGCTTTCCCTTTCATTTCCAGGTTTTCGTATCTGGCAATTTTGTTCAGGCGAACTTTGGAATATAGCACAATTAGTTTTCTAATTAAACTATTGCGATGATGGCCCATCCCCAACTCAAAGTCAAACATATTATCTTGAAGCTCTCAGGAAATGAAAAACACTTATATACCGAGATTAGTATAAAATAATTCCTATAATATTACATATTATGAAATGTGCATTTTATTTCTTTCCGAAATCGGTTAGTAGAGAGAGAAAAAAACGCAATTTTTTACCATTTTTAATTTACCACAGTTATGCTTATAGACGCGAAAAACGCAAACACAAAAGTACGCGATGCGCAGTGGATAGCGGCCTACAAAGTTTCCGCCAAAACAATGGCGACAAATGTTTGATACGTGAGTCAGACAGCGTAGATAGCCCGATTCCACCCTAATGACAGCCCGTTTCCTTTGTGATTGACGGAAATCGCAGTGGTTCTTCTAGTCTCATTTCAATTTCTCGGCAACCAAAGGCCGTAGACCAAACACAGTCATAGAAATAGCAAAAATAGTTTTCGAGTATTTAACCTCGATATTGAGGAAGATTTCGAATGTGGTCATTGTCGGTAAAGGTGGTGATGAATAATCCTCGTAGCGAGCTCCGAACGGATCCCCGCTAAACTACAATTTCTCTACAACGACGTTTTTGATAACATTTTAATGGTCATTAGTCAAAGGAGGTTTTCTGCTAACAAATTAAAATGCGAAGTTCAAACTTTGCAACGGCCGTCTTTTTATATTTTAGTGCAAAAGGGCTATTATAAAAATATCAAAGTAATTAAACAAAATCAATAAAAAATGTCCTATTCACATATTATATTTAGTTAAGTCCAACTGTCCAAACTATAATATTTACTTTCGTGTACTTACTTTACTATATTATTATCACTTGAAGTTGAAAGTTTTAGCTGTAGCAAAAACAATAATATAGCATGTAATCGAGTACAAATATTGATTGGACTATAAGCATATGTAACATAATTACTCATAAGTATGCCACTGTACCTTTATTCCATTCAAAAATCTTCACAAACGGTTTGTTTCACCACAAACCAGTAAAAAGGTGGACTACGTTAGATTTTAACCTTTTTATTCATCCTAGTAATTTTTCGAGTCACACTATTGGCTAGTAACATATTTATTTAAGCCAATGGAAAACCTCTAAATTGAGAATGAATTTTTTGCGTCGGAATTTTAGTCAGCCCAATGTAGCTTGAAATTTATAAACTCGCTCGGTTTGTGCGGATGAAGTTAAATTATGAGTAATTTAGAAAAATAAAAGGTTGGGGAAAATGACCAATAAGTGATCGCTTTCCGAAAATGGAACAAGTCGTCGAAGTGGGATATTCTATGGAACGCCATCCAGTTCAAAATTACAAATAAAAAAAATATGGACTTTTTTCCACACATTTTGCAATAAAATTAAAAAATATAGATATTTTTTATATTTCAATGCAAAAATTATTATTTTTAACGCCTTTCATTTCAAAATTAAAAAATAAAAAATATTTTGGGGTAAAAAAAATATTTTGAGATGAGAAAAAATATTTTGTGTTGAGAAAAAATATTTTGAGATGAGAAAAAATATTTTGTGTTGAGAAAAAATATTTTTTGTTGAGAAAAAATATTTTGTGTTAAAGAAAAATATTTTGTGTTGAAAAAAAATATTTTGTGTTGAAAAAAAAATATTTTTGGTGTTGAAAAAAAATATTTTTGTTGAGAAAAAATATTTTTGTTGAAAAAAATATTTTGTGTGAGAAAAAATATTTTGTGTTGAGAAAATATTTGAATTGGACAATACTCGGTACGATATGGCTAGGTACTGTCCTTTCGGTCGTAGTGCAGACGGCCCAGCTTGATTAGCAAGAATAGGGTTGGTGTGGCGCAGCGCGCCCCCAGCACGAGAGCGCAGTGATTGTGCGGCGCCGTAAGGCGCCAATACTTAGCGTACGATACCGTTTTGATAAGGTTACTTATGGATATCTTAGCTTTCGCGCTTGGTATAGGTTAGGTTGAGTTCGATAGCAGTGTATATTGCCGTGAAAAATACTAGCAATTATATCATTGGAATTTAGAAAAAAATCACAAAAAACTATATTTTTCCCAACGAAAATATTTTTTTCTCAACGAAAATATTTTTTTTCCCAACTAAAATATTTTTTCTCAACGAAAATATTTTTTTCCCAACGAAAATATTTTTTTCTCAACGGAAATATTTTTTTCCCAACGAAAATATTTTTTCTCAACGGAAATATTTTTTTCCCAACTAAAATATTTTTTGGCCAAATTTATATTTTTCCCTACAGTTTGTTTTTTTTTTATTCATAATTTTGACCTGGATGGCGTTCCATAATATTCCACCAGCGTTATTAAAACCCATATCAAGCCTAGAAGAGTTAGGCCTAGGCTCAAAAGAATCTGCAGATGGCGCTAGAAAATCTCAAAATGAATTTGAACTATTTTTTCCAATAAACTTGCTTCTTTTAATTGACAATGCAAATTTATTTTAGAACGTGAGTCTCCGAGAATTTCATTAATTGGCAAATTAATTACATTAACAGAACTTGACACTATATTGTAGTTCATTTTAGCTAGTAAACCTTGGTTGTTCAAACCGGTTTTTTACTAAAATAATGGCCGTCGGTTTATCAGACGTAGAGCTAATTATACGACGGCATTATCGGCATTTGAGATTCGATGACGTCAAATATGACATCAAATATGACGTCAAATATTACGTAGGGTACGGATGACGCAATATCTGTGAAAACAATCCGTTAGAGAAGAAATTGAGCTAGTGGCATACTAGTAATTATGTTACATATGCTATAAGGTTAATTTCCCGTAGTACTTAGTCTATACGGTGTCATCGTTTATTCAGTTTAGCCCAAGTATACTTACTGCGGGATTATTTCACTTTATTCGCTCCGTGTAGTGACGTTCTAATGGTTCAGAATAATAGAACGGTCTTAATTTGTTCTCAGTTTACATCATTTTAGTTTCGCTATCGACCCGCTTGAGATTAATCAGTCATTTCCCTAGTACTTAGTCTATACGGTGTTGTCGTTTATAAAGTTTTACCCAAGGATACTAACTGCGGCTCATTTCACTTTATTCGCTCCGTGTAGTGACGTTCTATGGTTCAGAATAATAGAACGGTCTTAATTTGTTCTCAGTTTACATCATTTTAGTTTCGCTATCGACCCGCTTGAGATTAATCAGACATTTCCCTAGTAATTAGTCTATACGGTGTCGTCGTTCATAAAGTTTTACCCAAGGATACTAACTGCGGCTCATTTCACTTTATTCGCTCCGTGTAGTGACGTTCTATGGTTCAGAATAATTGAACGTTCTCAATTTGTTCTCAGTTTAGTAGTTTACAAAATTTTAGTTTCGCTATCGACCCGCTTGAGATTAATCAAGTCATTGTTAGTCAAGGTTTGGATATATTTGTGGTAAATACTCAAAGAAATAAAGACCAAACTAAGCTGATTGGAAATTCAACTTCGATTTGCGTGTGGTCCTTTAAGCTCATTGTAAAGTAGTTATATCCTCATAAAAGGGGGAAAGATTTGCTACGATTGCCCCCCCCCTTGCGGGCACCCATGCCTGAGGTGTTATATTGCTCTCACAATTTTCGGTCCCCCCCTTAACGTTTCCGTTCACCCACCAGAGTTGCATGCGCAGATGCTGTTTTAATCTATAGAGTAATGGCAGTGCTACATGTACGTCACACGACGTCACCCATGATTTTTCCTATTCATAAAACATTCGCGCCCACAATGGCGGCCTTTACCAAAGCTACGGAGTGCTACTACTGTATAAGATAGGACACATTCATCCCCGTGCATCACGACTGGCGTTGCCATTTAAGAAAAGCAGATCGTATGTCCAAGCTCAGTAACACAAATACTATATTTGACTTGGACGGGGATTTGGTGAATACAATTATTGAGGCGTCGCCTAATAGGCGCTTAAATAAATCATCCTCCAAGAAGAAACATTTCCGAGAGCCAGGACCCGCAAGGTATTGTTTATAAAGTTCATGTTGAAATAATGGAAACTTTTCACGTGTAAACAGAACATCTGTTTTGCCAAGCCTTAATATGTCAAAAAAACTACCTGGTTAAAAGGGAACGCTTGTTGCTGCCGTAAAGGTGAAACATTTCCATTATTTTAACAAGCACTATATAAACAGAAGTTTCAATTAAACCAAGGAATACCTCTGCGTGTGGTGCCATACCAGAGTGACTGAGAAACTTCTAATTGTATAAATTCCTGCGCATTAACAAAAATAAATTATCATATAAACAGTGCTTCTTGACGATTGACTTGGAGGATGATTTATTGAAGCGTCTATTGTTATTAGCAATATTAGCATATGTAACATAAATACTATGTTAGATACATGAATGTTAATTATGTTACATACATGCATGTTAATTATGTTACAGACATGCATGTTAATTATGTTACAGACATGCATGTTAATTATGTTACATACATGCATGTTAATTATGTTACATACATGCATGTTAATTATGTTACATACATGCATGTTAATTATGTTACATACATGCATGTTAATTATGTTACATACATTAATGTTAATTATGTTACATACATGCATGTTAATTATGTTACATACATTAATGTTAATTATGTTACATACATTAATGTTAATTATGTTACATACATGCATGTTAATTATGTTACATACATGCATGTTAATTGTGTTACAGACATGCATGTTAATTATGTTACATGTATGCATGTTAATTATGTTACATGTATGAATGTCAATTATGTTACATACACGCATGTTAATTATGTTACATACACGCATGTTAATTATGTTACATACACGCATGTTAATTATGTTACATACACGCATGTTAATTATGTTACATACACGCATGTTAATTATGTTACATACACGAATGTTAATTATGTTACATACATGAATGTTAATTATGTTACAGACACGCACGTTAATTATGTTACAGACACGCACGTTAATTATGTTACATACTTGAATGTTAATTATGTTACATACATTAATGTTAATTATGTTACATACTTGAATGTTAATTATGTTACATATATTAATGTTAATTATGTTACATACATTAATGTTAATTATGTTACATACATGCATGTTAATTATGTTACATACATGCATGTTAATTATGTTACATACATGCATGTTAATTATGTTACATACATTAATGTTAATTATGTTACATACATGCATGTTAATTATGTTACATACATTAATGTTAATTATGTTACATACATTAATGTTAATTATGTTACATACATGCATGTTAATTATGTTACATACATGCATGTTAATTGTGTTACAGACATGCATGTTAATTATGTTACATGTATGCATGTTAATTATGTTACATGTATGAATGTCAATTATGTTACATACACGCATGTTAATTATGTTACATACACGCATGTTAATTATGTTACATACACGCGTGTTAATTATGTTACATACACGCATGTTAATTATGTTACATACACGCATGTTAATTATGTTACATACACGAATGTTAATTATGTTACATACATGAATGTTAATTATGTTACAGACACGCGCGTTAATTATGTTACAGACACGCACGTTAATTATGTTACATACTTGAATGTTAATTATGTTACATACATTAATGTTAATTATGTTACATACTTGAATGTTAATTATGTTACATATATTAATGTTAATTATGTTACATACATTAATGTTAATTATGTTACATACATTTATATGTTCTATATGGAATTAATAACACTTAGCAAGACGCAAAAATGTCGTTCTGCAGCATCCAGTTCTTTTCAAAGATTCTATTTATGCTCCGTTTAACCAGAGAGTGTATAGTATTCGCGAGCAAAAATTATCGTTACGCCCCCTTTGGTTCACCATTAAAACCTAGATAGGTGGTGGCTAAAGCAGACGCTATTAGGTTTTCCTCATCATTATTCGTAAATTTGACTTTATAAGTGATGATACTTGCATTTTAATATAATTTTTGCATCGTTTGCTTATACACTCTTTCATATCCTTATTTGTGAGAGCTGCCATTTTATTACAGGTCTGATTTCAAATAGTGCATGTAAGGCTGCTTCACGCGGTCAAGTGCACGCTACGTCTCGAGCTGATGAGCACGTGCAGGCGCCCTTGCCTGTACTATTTTAAATTTGGCCCGCAATGAAATGGCCGACTTCGTAAAAGAGTGTATAATTTGATAAGATTATTTAATAAAACATGTTCTTATGACTTTTTTATTTGTCTGTAGCAACCTCGGAGAAGGTAGCGCCGTTACGCCACCTAGACTCGTTTCGGTCACGAATAGAGAGGCGTCTCTCTTTCAAAAACGCGACGCTTGATTTTTTTCGTGAAAATGCCCACTAGTCCCGGACGTTTGATGGCGCTAGTAGTATCGCCATTCATAGCGGCGCGCGATCTAGAACGACGCAAAAGTGTACCAATTTGTTTTATGATATTTATAGGTTGATAAATCGTTTAAATATGTATTGTTCGGCGCGACATTGTTCATCAACCAAAAAATGAAATTCACGTTTATCTTTTTTTTTTAAGTTTCCGCAGGAAAAAGATCGGTGAATACGCGTTTTTATTAGACAAGCCTATTCAGGCTATTCTTATATACAGGGTGTCTTTATTTGATCAGCCCAGGCATTTTTCTCAAAAACTATACCTTCTAGATATGTGAAATTTTCATTATGTACTTAGAATTTGTATTTTTTGAACGCTAGGTGATAGACGAAAAGTTTCAATGAGTAAGTTGTAGAGCATACTCGAAAACCTTTAATGGAGTTGGTATAGTCAAAATTGACAAAGTCGGCGATGACTGTGTCTTCCATATTTGTGTTATGACGTCCAGGTCCGCGGAATCTGGGATTCACATTGCCGTCTCCTTCGAAGTCAGTCCTTATAAAATTGCACTTGTTCTAACACTTAATTTGTAAAAGTAAAACAATGATTTGGTTCAAAACATGTTCATTTTTCACAGACAATCATTACAATAACATGAGGCGTAAAAACATTTAGGTAGTACCAACTTGTTATTTTTCATGACCTATTATTTCAATGACAAAATGTACGATTTTGACCATACCAAACTCCATTAAAGGTTTGCGAGTATGCTCTACATCTTACTCATTGAAACTTTTCGTCTACCACCTAGCGTTCAAAAACTATAATTTCTAAAACCGTGAAAAATTTCACGATTTTTCTGAATTCACAAATAACAACGATCTCCAACGAGAGAGTACATACTGAAAATTGCACATTTCTAGAAGGTATAGTTTTTGAGAAAAATGCCTGGGCCGATCAAATGAAGACACCATGCATAGAGTAGTTCCAAAGAGAAAAATTGAAACGTCTTTCGTGAAACGTGACGTATTAGTGGAGGGGGGGGGGTGAGGATAAAAGATGGTATAGCCATCTATCCTTCTAATGGGAAATATTTTAATAAAATAAGGTTGTGACTGCGCCATTTTTGGCGCATTTTTTGTTTAAAATGGCTAGAAAGCATAAGCGCTGATGTGTTAAGGGTAAAAATGGGAGGAAAATAGAATTGAAGAGTCTCGCGAAATTCGTTTTTTTTCTATTCCTGGTGTAATCCGGAATCAAGGTACTCAAACTGAAGATTTATCAAGTCATAGGCGTAATCAATGGCTAATTAAGCTAAGGCTTAACGAAACCGAAGAGGTGCTATCTAAATTTAGGGTGTGTTCTAGGCATTTTTACTCAGGTTTTATTCCTAGATTTAATTATGTTTCATTAAACTGAGTATTTTAGCTGTATGACAAAACAAATCCAGATTGTTTACCGTCCTTTAATGATACTGGAAGTTCCTCAGACACAGTTACACTTCATACTCCTATTAACGTTACACGTTACCATCGAAGGATTAAGCGATCAAAACTAAATTATTCAGCATCAAACCATCATCCAGCTACAACATCAACACCAACAACTCTTTGCGTTACTTTTGGCAATAACGTATCATCTATTAGAGAAAGTGCATTTGAAACCACATTATCATTAGATGAAAATCATTTTAAGAGTATCTCTGCGAGTTATATAAGTATGCCAATAGCCTCGCCAAATGGTTCCAGCCATATTGAAGACATGATTAGCATTTGTGAACCAAGAAGTGGAAGTGATTTCAGCGGGGAAACTGAATCTAGTGAGCAAGCTAAACCTTGTGGAATAGACTTCTGCGGACAAACTGAAGAACCTGGTGGTGTAGACTTTTGTGCGCAAACGGAACCTGATAAAGCAGACTTCTGCGGGCAAACTGCAGCAACTGGTGGTGTAGACTTTAGTGCACAAACTGAACCTGATATAGCACACTTCTGCGGACAAACCGAATCTAGTATAGTAGTACCTGTTTCTGATGCATATTCGCAAACTATTTTAAGAGTTTGTCTAAAATTCGAAGCTGAGGCATTGGAAATTCAATTAAAAGAATGCGGACAAATGATCGGAACTCTAAATTCTCAACTAAGAGAGGTTAATGATACTATTAGTCGTTGTGATGCATCCGTCTTACTTTAGAGGAGATATGGACAAGGTTATGTTTTTCACAGGCCTCAAAAGCTTGGAACATGTTGAAATTATTTTAGAAGAACTAGAACCTTATTTATTTAAAAACGCTAAATTAAGCCCATTTCAGCAGTTGATTTTAACGATAATGAAACTTTGATTAGCCTCGACCTTACCGATTCTGGATTTCTGAAAGCTCAGTGGGGATAATTTTTTATGACTGCCTGAATACCTTGTATAATCGCCTAAATAAATTTGTAAAATGGCCTGAAAGAGAAGAGTTGCATGCGACAATGCCAATATGCTTTCGTGAAAAAATGGGAAAAAATGCGCTGTTATCTTAGATTGTTTTGAAGTGTTTTGGGACAAGCCATCTAGTGTAAAAAGTCGTGCCGAAACTTGGTCTAATTATAAACATCATAATACTGTCAAGTTTTTAATAGGAATAACACCACAAGGGTCTATAAGTTTTATCTCGCTAGGATGGGGTGGTCGTGTCAGTGATTAATTTTTAACAGAAAGTTCGGGACTATTAGAAAAACTTATACCAGGTGATTTGATCCTCGCTGATCGAGGTTTCGACATTGATGACTCGGTTGGTTTTTATTGCTCAAGCATTAAGTATCCAACCTTTGTAAATGGTAAAAAGAAATTAGACACCTATGATGTCGAAGCTACTTGGAAATTAGCTAACGTGAGAATTCACGTTGAGAGAGTCATTGGGCAGCTTCGACAGAAATACAAAATACTGCATTCCAAAATCCCAGTTGATTTTCTAAAGAAAGCCCCGGATGGAACAGTAGCTACAATTGACAAAATTGCAACAGTTTGTTGTGCTCTAACAAATGTAACGCCATCAGTTGTGTCCATTGAATAATTATTGCATAATTAAAATTAGTTTTGGTAAATTTTACGAGAAAATTATTATTGTTTTGTCTAACTTTAAAATCTGACATAGTTAAGGAATTAATTGTTGTTTTTAAAAATAAGATATTAAACTTATTTCAAAGAAAACTAAAATTGTAGTCTCTTGTTTAATTCCATTACACGTAAAACAACCTGGGCAAATCCATTTTCCTCTAGGGATTTTCTTTAATTTTACACACTTAATGTGAAACCATTTAATGCAGGGGCGGCTCCAGACAAATATTTTGGGGGGGGGGGGGGGCACCGTCGTAGATTTTTTTCAAGACATAGAAATCAGACACTTGTGGATTTGTATACCCATGCACCGTAATACTACTTACAGTATTAGAAAGGTGGTGTAGGGGAAAAAGGAATACTGGGCCTTGATTTAGGTCAAGAGAGTCCACCCATGGCACTGTAGGTATTAGTGCACCATAGGCATTCTATAAAACCATAAAACTCTATAAAGCTTTTCAGACATTTTTAGAATATTTTTATAAGAAAGCACTTGATATTCTAAAGTTCCCATAAAACGTATTGTTTGTCCCTTATATATAGGCCTACTAGGTTTAGTTTCGACGAAAATTACGACGCCATCGTTGAACGGTTGCACTACAACCGTAATTTCATAAACAGGCTTACTAAAATAATAGACCCATGCTGAAAGTTGGGGGGCCGAAAATTAACATTTTTACCTGGCAACTCAGCATTTGGACGGAACATCCGTTTCCTTACTTCTGCCTGTATATTTCAATGGCGGTCACATGGTTCAAAACGTCACACACCGGATGTTCCGTCCAGAGGTCTCACTTAAGCCTCGTCTGCGGCCCCTCTTTTCTTATGGGTCTATTTTATCACTAAGATACTTGTGACTTACCATAATCGCATAGCGGCATACGTGCACCAAAAACAAGTTGAAGCAGCGCCAAAAACGAGGTTTTGTAAATTGTAATTATAAATAACAATAACATTTCCTGAAGTTTAATAAAAAAAAACACAATGTATCGTACATTTTCCATTGGCCTGGCTCGCGCCCTTGCCTCCTCTAGAAGAAGGAATGGAAACGGCCCTCAACGCCTCGCCGTTAAGCGCTGCAGCTGCCGCGCAACGGGGGCGCATTCGAAAAAAAAGTTGCTCCTCTGGTGAAAACGCTCGTTCTTTCCTTCCTTCTTTTGCGCAGACGCGAGTGATGTCACTGGCTGTCGATTTCTATTTAGGGGGACCTTTTCGGTTTACCGGTATTTGTCTGTCACGTCCGTAGTCACGTAGCAGTCGTAAATATTAGACCGTTATTTGGGAAAATTTTCAAAGTTTAATTTTTTAATTAGAATAGAATAAACAAAGCATACATAAAATATTTAGCTTCAAATGTCTTAAAAATTCTGAGACCTATTTTAATTAGTTTGGACCATTTAAATTAAAAATAAAAACATGATATGTTGCCAAGACCATGTGTACGTTAGGTACCATGCTTTACAAATGCTACGATAGTAAAGTAAAATAAACACATCTAATCAGCACCAGGTTTTAGCAACGCTTTGCAATAGTTATATAATTAGTTTCAAAATAACTTAACTTCTTAAGCAATATTGACTTGATATACATAATTAATTGTAATTATTTTTAGTAATAACCTGCGATTATTGATAATTCGTAACTTTTTACCTCTCCGAGGGGACAAAGTCCCCTAGGAGGGGTTATACAACGACCGTGTCTGTCTGTGGGTCTGTGGGTGGGTCTCTGGGTGGGTCTGTGGGTGGGTCTGTGGGTGGGTCTGTGGGTGGGTCTGTCTGTCTGTCAGGACTGCGAACGCGTTCGCATTTTCGGTGCAAAGTGTAATCACTGCGTACGCAGTTTCTCAAAGGGTTGGCAAAACCACCGTGTGACGGTGAGCGTTAACGGATGCATTTGCGGTTTGGTTTGGATGGTGTTTTTTCGCTCACCGTCGTGACGGTTTGGTGTATTACGTTTTTGTAATGTTTATGCGTAGGTTGTGAGTGTTGAATTTGTTGTGTTTGTGTTCTGATGGTTGTGCATGTTGAGTCTGTTGTGTTTATATGGGCGTTTTCTCTCCAACTTCTTCTTAATGACTTTGGGACGGACCGAGTGCTGAGTGTAATGCTACCTCTCAACGTCCAATGGCAGGGTTTCCACCAGTTGTACACGGTATTCGTCTTAGTATCAATTTGCGATCGCATCGGGCGGGATTTGAACCCGAGACCTCCTGATTGACAGGCGGACGTTCTACCACAGAACCACCGACACTTGTTACGCCTTATTGAAAATTAGACCTTCAGCTTTATCGGAAGCGTATTTAATAGAGTAGGAAATTTTGGTTTAATTGAAATAGAATTGAAATTGAAATTATTGCATCGAAGAAATTCTAATTTAGCGTTTCTCTATTGATTAAAAACAAATGCGCCACCCAGGTTTCGAACCCAGACCATTCGGCTTGGCAGTCGAGCGCTCTACCACAGAACCACCGATAGCTGCTTAGATTCACTGAAATTAAGACAGGCATCGTAAGCATAATAGGTAATAAAGTCTTTTTTTATTAATGAATTTATGAAGGCCTAATCTGGTATTTTTTAAAGGTTAAATCTTGTTTTAGCGCAGTCAGCCGAGATTAGAGGGTTAAAGGGTAGACCCTGTGGGTGGTCCACTTTCTTAACGACCTATATATAGTTCTGTTAATTCAAAGGAGATAATTTAACGTTAATTGCTTTAAGAGCTGGCGGTTAGTCAAGTGGCTCTCTGTGCTTTGTTGGTGGTAAGGTTTTTGCTTCTTGTAAATACATTTGGTGTGGATATTTGGATATCTACGATTTCTAACGCAGTCAATGATTTCTTGGGTGTGCGAGTCATTATATGATATTGGAAATTGGACGGCATTGGTCTTTTTCATGTGGTATGCGTCACAACGTCAACAGGAAGTGAACGAGTCGTCCACTACCAGATATCTACGGTATCTTCATCAAGGGCGAGTGTTGAAATAAAATGAGCGTTAAAGATGCGGCAAGTATTTCGTAAGCGAGTAATTCCAAAAAGCCTCTGTAGATATTTCTTTCATTAAAATTTGCTTCGTATTATATTTAACTGATAAACTTGTTCTGTAAAAGGGTTTAATTCAATTGTGCATTGTTATAGTACGTCTAACTTACTGTTGTAACTACTTAACTTATGATATTCTGAA
This sequence comes from Leiobunum rupestre, assembly GCF_980474605.1. Lineage (NCBI taxonomy): Eukaryota > Metazoa > Arthropoda > Arachnida > Opiliones > Sclerosomatidae > Leiobunum > Leiobunum rupestre. Next base: position 24,359,718 of record NC_143385.1, on the reverse strand, counting down.
TAAATTAAAATTGGTCGTTTCGTCTCAATTATTTTAATTATAATTAAAATTTTATACCGGGCGGTATAGAAATGGGTTAATATTTTTAACAAATAACTCTAAATTGCGGAGATATATCTTTAAGGGTTATCTCGAGAAATTAATACCACTAGGGACAATTCTTCCGAGGAGAGGTATATTTTGGCTTGCCAACTTGTTAGTTATAAGATTATTTTTAATTGAATATAAGTTTGAGTGATGAAGCACATTAATTTAAAAATAGAGCCAAATAGAAAAAAAAGTTCAGACAGATACCAGTAAAATTATTCAAATGATCATTATATTAACTTTGAAAGTTTCGGTTAAGAAATTTCAATAGGACAAATCTACAGATTTTAATTCAATTATATTTAATCGTGACTTAATAATTTGGAGATTTTTCTTAACAAGGCTAAATATCTATCAGCCCATAAAATTTAGTAACCCCTGAACGATACCTTGACCTTTTTCAAGTTAATTAATTAATTAATTCATAATTCATTTACCAAGTTAAATTGATGTATTTTTGATAAACGTTTTAAGTGTAGAATGTTATTTTGAAATTATTTTGACTTAATTACAACAATACTAAATGCACGGCTCCTGTAAATCAAGCCATAACGGCTAAATTTTAAACTTTACGCGAAGGAAGAAGAAACTAAGACTGAAACTGTTCCTTTTTCGAAACACTTTCTTGGGGCTAACAATAGAGGCAGATGTATATCTATTGAAATCGGTGACAAAGAACTTTTACATTTCTGAAATTCCGCTGTCAAGTGAACAGTGCTAGAAGTATCAAGAGCACCATTGTAAAGGAATCCCCCCTGCCAACAGGTTTTAGCCTCAGTGTGGCTGACTCGCACGTGCGCAGTCAAAGATTCCAATTCTTGTAAAAAAGGAACAGGGACGACTTGGGCTACGTTCAGCAGCAGTCAACGGAAAAAAACCCGATGGATTTGATATTTTCAACCGATGAGCTTTTTCGTCATAATGATGTCGTAAGTTGCTGCACGCTTTTATTCAGTCATCGGTGTTTTTAAAATGGCGTAGCATTTATAGTAGTTTTACGTCAGTAATGACGTCAGTCATCGGAAAAACCGACTCTTCCAGCCGATGACTTCGGTGAGTAACCGATGAGCATCGTGACTACTAATCGGTGAGTCCGATGAGCTCTGCTGAACCATAGACTGTAAATTTTAGAGGACGAGTAAAGCGTAGCCTTCCCCTGTAGAATTTTGGTTTCCCCGAGCATCAATCACTTCGAACTAGAGAGAGAGAGTCCGTCAAGGTCATTTGTACCACGCATAGAGATAGACCCCCCCCGCATGTTATCTGGAAATCTGGCCGACCGAAAGAAACGCGCTTTAGTTTTTTTTTATGACCTTGAGCGACTCCCGTCAGCCTGATCGGTGAACGGGGCGTAAAATACCTCGGGAATACCGGTCCTTCCTCTAAAATTTACAGTCCGTGGCTGAACGTACCCTTGTTGTGTGACATCCAGTGACGTTTCTTTCGGGGAATAAGTCGATGTCTTTCCCCTTTTCTCTCCTTCGCGAGTTTTTATATTTTTTCGTTTGAAAAGGGGCTTTATGCGCCAACCTAATTGTAAGCGAAGCTTTTTTCTAGGAACCTTGGCTGCCGCGGCCCGCGGCCTTGAATACGGGTCTCGATTTTCCAGAAGTGAGTCAGTGCACGGCCAACTTCGATCGCGCGTACCGCGCTTTAGCGGCCCCGTCAATCGCCTGAAATAACCGTGTATATATTTTCCCACCAGGCTTTCGCTACGACCAAAATTTAACGTTAGTCAGATAGGAAAAATCCACAAAAAACAATTATTTTTAAATAAATTTTAAAAAACATTGAATTAAACCGAATGTAGGTTAATATTTAACTAAAAGTATAATATTTTTTTCATGATTCAATTTTTTTAACGGTGTTTATAAATTATAAAAGAGTTAAACAGAAACCAAGAACATCCTCTAGATGCTGCCAGGAACATAGTGTTATTGTTTAATACTTGAAACACATGTAAATAAACAAATAAAACAAAAAGTGAAAAGAGGATTCACTGTAACTTCAGGGTAAATATATTATTTTAACATTTCTTATTAAATAATATTAAGTTAAAATATATTATAAGCGTAATAAATTATAATTTTAGGTTCAACAAGTTTTAAGCTTTCATCGTTTTAAACCTAGAATAATATTGTATATTTAGAAAGGGCCGGTTTGTAAATTTATTTGACTGAAATTTTTTTCCATAATAAAGGTACAAACCTGAACAGAAATCATCCTCCTTGAAATGCAGGCTGAAGACCATCTATCTTTTACCTATTTAGTTCCAAAGATGTACCTAAGCATCTTTTATCTTCAATTATATTAGTTTTATGATTTTTACTCTTAAAACTAATTAGATTTACAGAAAATACTACCTAAGAACGGTTATAAACTCGCGAATTTGCTATATATATATATATATATATATATATATATATATATATATATATATATATATATATATATATATATATATATACTATTAATAAAGATTTGTTATTATTAAAGATTTATAAATTTTAAGAGAGACATTATTTACGCGTCAAAACGCTCTAAGCACCGTTACCTCTACAGCCTTCAAAACTATGTATTCTAATATGGCGCCTTCGCGTAAAAAACGCGTCTCTTTTTCTTCATTTAATAGTTATACGGTAATATTTTTTTTAAATTATGAATTATACATAAATATATTGCGAAAAGATTGTTTAACTAACTATACCTTGTTATTTCTAATTAGGAAAGTGGAAAACCGAAGAAAAAACATTTTCCCGCGATTTCGCTGGTATTCCCCGCCTTCGGTGATAGTAGGTTTTTGGTCGTATGTAGCGCCCCTATCGGGATTATTCATACACGCAAATTAACATTAGATGCGAGGCAATTTACGGGGCCGCTAAAGCGCGGTACGCGTGATCGAAGTTGGCCGTGGTCAGTGACTCGGCGTGCAGCTGCAAGAGCTTTAGCATATAGTTGACGGCCGAAGTTCCGCTGTTAAAGCTCTGGCCATAGACATAATAAAGAAATAGACCCAAGATTCTACGGGGGGTAAATACGGGAGCGATAACTAGCAGACAACCGGTATTTGTTCCGTATTCCTGTGGTACCACGTTTAAGCGACGCCTGTCGATTAGGCGAGAAAATACAAAATCATCACGTGACACGTCACACATGTTCGTGTTTGTAATCTTTTAGGTACTCTGACGTGATTCGCGAATATTTTGGCTGTGAGAATTTAAAATAAAATACAAAATCATCACGTGACACGTCACACATGTTCGTGTTTGTAATCTTTTAGGTACTCTGACGTGATTCGCGAATATTTTGGCTGTGAGAATTTAAAATAAGGTAAATTTTTATTATAATTTTTAAATAAGTCAATTAATTCTTTCAAAACCCAAATAAAAAGCAGCAGATGATCAAAGGCTTAAGTATCTATCCGGTTTGTTGTGGTTGTCTTGTTATGGGAATATTCTGAGATTCTAAATTGTAAACAAAAGTAAATGGAATTTTGATGAAAAGGATGATTCTACCTTGGATTAATAATGATTCTACTAAAGGTATGTAGCTATTGTCCTTGAAATAAAATTTGCTTTGACAATTTAAGTCTGATGGCTTGACCCTTCATTTCTAGATTTTTGTCCTTCGCTAATTTGTGGAGTCTGAGCTTGCAATATAAATTAATAACTTTCTTAATTATGATGTTCGATTCCATCTTCAGCATCAAACATGTTCGTGGTGATCTGGTAAGATGTCCATGCCAACAATATTTCGTAATACAGCAAGTTCTAGTTCTTAGACTACATTTCTTTTATAGAGAGAGGAATATCTCTTCATAACAACTAAACAAAATTGGCTAAAAACCAAGGAGATCTTACTCAAATTTTGATAACATAATTAAACCTACACGAAATGATCCTTGGTCAAAATTTAAAGGTGAGAAGTTAGCATCACCGGTTTTTTCTATTTCACTTTCAACTGGATGTAATTTCTTTAAATTAAATAAAAAAATTATTTTGACTATTTTTACTTGTTTTAATTCTATGGAAACCAAACCAGAGTTGGAATGGCTTTTGGTGTGACCCACCTTTTGCCATTTACAATTTGTATATCCCGTTCTAAAAAGTGATCATTACAAATTAAATCATGATTTGAATGTGTCGCGATTTACAGCAATTGTCCATTGAGAAAGTATTGTAGGTTTAGATAAGGGAAACCTATAGTTATAAAAAGATTTTAAATAAGAATGAATATTCATTGAAATAATATGATAGTTTAATCCTACTTATAAAGCGCCACTAAACTTAAGTGGCGCTTTGGACTAGGCGCCCACTGGCTCTCTGTTTCGTATCCGTCCTGCCTTCCACAAGGCATTGTCTCCGTTACGAAGCAAAGGCTTGTGGAAGCCAGGACAGAGACGTTACGAGGAGTAGTGAGCGCTTGGCCTAGGCCATGTAGTACCTAACGCTTAGGAATATTTATCCGGTTTAAAATCAGACGCAAAAACTTTAGGGGTGAATTTGATAAACGGGTAGTACTTTTATGTTAGCTAACATGTTTCATAATTCGTTTTGGTGATTTTTTTATTAAAAAGTTATAGAAAAAGTGTTTTCTACTAAAAATCTTGTTTTTATTTGGTAAAAAAGGTTAATTTAGTGTTTTTATGCATTGCAATAACAAGTAAAACAATACCGGAAAAGGTTTCATTCCATAAGTAGGATTAAATTATCATATTATTTTTATGAATATTCATTCTTATTTAAAATCTTTTTATAACGAAACCTACAATACTTTATCAATGGACAATTGCTGTAAATCGCGACACATTCAAATCATGATTTAATTTGTAATGATCACTTTTTAGAACGGGATATACAAATTGTAAATGGCAAAAGGTGGGTCACACCAAAAGCCATTCCAACTCTGGTTTGGTTTCCATCGAACATCATCATTAAGAAAGTTATTAATTTATATTGCAAGCTCAGACTCCACAAATTAGCGAAGGACAAAAATCTAGAAATGAAGGGTCAAGCCATCAAACTTAAATTGTCAAAGCTAATTTTATTTCAAGGACAATAGCTACATACCTTTAGTAGAATCATTATTAATCCAAGGTAGAATCATCCTTTTCATCAAAATTCCATTTACTTTTGTTTACAATTTAGAATCTCAGAATATTCCCATAACAAGCCATAACCACAACAAACCGGATAGATACTTAAGCCTTTGACAAAATATCATTTCGCAATTAGAATGTTTTTGTTTTTAATTATAAGATCATCTGCTGCTTTTTATTTGGGTTTTGAAAGAATTAATTGACTTATTTAAAAATTATAATAAAAATTTACCTTATTTTAAATTCTCACGGCCAAAATATTCGCGAATCACGTCAGAGTACCTAAAAGATTACAAACACGAACATGTGTGACGTGTCACGTGATTATTTTGTATTTTCTCGCCTAATCGACAGGCGTCGCTTAAACGTGGTACCACAGGAATACGGAACAAATACCGGTTGTCTGCTAGTTATCGCTCCCGTATTTACCCCCCGTAGAATCTTGGGTCTATTTCTTTATTATGTCTATGGCCAGAGCTTTAACAGCGGAACTTCGGCCGTCAACTATATGCTAAAGCTCTTGCAGCTGCACGCCGAGTCACTGACCACGGCCAACTTCGATCACGCGTACCGCGCTTTAGCGGCCCCGTAAATTGCCTCGCATCTAATGTTAATTTGCGTGTATGAATAATCCCAATAGGGGCGCTACATACGACCAAAAACCTACTATCACCGAAGGCGGGGAATACCAGCGAAATCGCGGGAAAATGTTTTTTCTTCGGTTTTCCACTTTCCTAATTAGAAATAACAAGGTATAGTTAGTTAAACAATCTTTTCGCAATATATTTATGTATAATTCATAATTTAAAAAAAATATTACGGAACAAATACCGGTTGTCTGCTAGTTATCGCTCCCGTATATTTTTGGCAAATAAAACTCCGCGTAAGGTGTCTATTTCTTTATTATGTCTATGGCTCTGGCAAATTTATCTCCGCAGGTATACGTTACGTAGCTCTTCTGTAGCTGCAGTATCTCTTGCATGTAAAAGACCTTGATTGCATGATGTATTGATTTCTTACACGTATATTAAAATGATACTCATCGTAAATATCAACTATTTGGGGGTCATGGCCCCCATGCCCCCCCCCCCTGGAGCCGCCCCTGATTTAATGTGACAGCTTTGTGATTCGCAGAATATCATTTTGCCCGATTCAGGTTTTTTGCAATAACACCATAGTTCATTGTCTTCAGCTTCACTAACAACTTTATCATTCTCCCTTATATCTTTCTCATCAAGCGTTTCATCCTTCTTGCCCATATTACCTACATGCACGGATTCACTTTTATTGTGTTTTTTTTTTCTGGGGGGTTCTTCAATATATCTAGGGGCTTGTTCGCAGTAAGATTGAAATGATCTGAAGAAGTTGAAGGTACTACATTTGTCCCTACATCAACTGGATTTTGAGTTTCAAGCGTAGCAACTTTCTTTTTCCTCTCTTTCGTTTGGTTGATTTTCTTTGAGTGAGGGTTCTTCAGTGAAACATTTGCCAACCAATTGAGGTCGTACGGCTTCTTTGAAAAGAGCTTCAGCCTTTGGGCGTTCTGATTCCCAAAAACTGACATCGGGGTATACCCATTCCATATGACTATCTACATTCGTCCATACACAGAAGTCTACATAGAAGGTTTCAGTTATGAACATTTGGTTTTGAATTTGAGAATAGTATGGGTGTTTTTGATTATTTTTAGAGTTCTCTGTTAGGCAGAATTTGGTATTTGTTAGACCTTCCTTGTATGACTTGTCTTTTAAACTGTAAGGGCATTTTACCTCCAAAATCTAAACCGACCATACAATTGCAATGACCACACGCACGGTGACACGCTATTGAGTTGTTGGTGTGAATAATGATCCAAGGTCTAAGCGGAGTTTCATTGAGCCTCTGCGAATGCATAACCTAAGGATAAATATATTGAATCTAAGACCATTTACACCTGGACTGCAATGAAGATAGGCGTTGTTGTTAGGCTAGTGTCGCCGCTACCCCAACGCCACCATCGTTATTTAGAGGCAACTCTCGTCCACAAGAGAATTCGGGCTGAAAAAACGCGTTCACTTCGCGCTCCTTTCGTTCATAGCGTCGCCCTCCTCTCCCGACATTTTACTCGGTCGCCCCGCGAGTCGTGAACAATTTTCGCCCGCTATTTACGGCGTCAAGGCTTAAGGGGAAAACACATGGCAAAGTTTATTGAAATTCCCCCTAAAACATTTTGGGAACTTGTTGAAGGTATGTTTAATTATGAATTATTAATGCGACAAGCACACGTAAAATCGTTTAGGCTGGTTGTTCGAGTATCGACTCTTCAAATCTTTCATTGTAAGGTCTAACCATAGATATAGGAAACGTATATTAAGGTCTAGATAAAATATTTCAAAGGGAGTGAATACGGAGGTGACAGCTAGCAGAAACGCGTAATTTCTGCAGGTTATCCTTATAACCCGCTATCTATCGGTAAGAAAGCTCGTGCTATCGTCGCGAGAGCCATTGTCTCCTGCTTAAAAATTATACTAAAAGTCACCAACAGATGGTGTCTAAAGACTACGGCCTGCGGAAAGGTCAAGCACTTAGTACTAAAATGCTAGGAGAGCTCGCGCTCTTGGTCACGTGCCTTCCTCGGTGTCTGCTTGGTGTCAATTCCGTATTTTATGTTAGGCTTAGCCGTCCCGAAATGTATCTAGACCTTTATATACATTTCTTATATCTATGGGTCTAACCTACCACAAGCCTTGACCCACTTATCACATTTGGCACGTTCCAGTTTTACACTGGGAAACTTAATTAACTTAATATTGTCTTGAATATACCGCTTATCGTTTTTGCATGCACCATAAGAGCACCGAATAGCCGTCATTATTGTTGCCTAGGGCCCTAGGCTTAACCACTTAACGGCCGAGAAGTTGCTGACCACCGAAAATTTATTTAGACCCCCGCTAGAAATGAAGAGGAACCCCGACTCCCCGAGTCCGAGAAAAACAGCGGAAGAGAGCGCGAACCGTTCGCCTCAAGAAGGGGGATCAAAAAAGGGGGGGTTGCTGCATGTTTGTGGATTACTTTCGCGGATTTTCTCCACTTGGTGGTGTTTTATAGTGGACACTCTGAAATCGGAGTTATAACGTTGGCATTGTAGTCCAGGTGTAAATGTTCTTAGATTGAATGTAGATTTGAAACATGAATTTATTTCCAATAAGAAAATACTTACAGTGCCTTTGACTAATATGTAGGCGGATGTGTTAAATGTCTTGACCATAACATCGCGTACAAATCCGCTAACAAACTGGTTGCACCCTGTTAAGCTCTTATAGTTTTTTAACTGCTCTTTACTATACGGTGAAATGCCTTCTATTAAGTAGCGATAGATATCCGCATATGTAATTGCTGGCAAATACTGAAACGTGTCTTGTTATTCAGGTTTTACCAATTTTAAGTCTTTGTTCTTAATACAATAAGGATCGATGTCACTGATATGCGCCATTTTCGATTCGTACCGCTTTAAAATAGCTGTATTTATCCATATTTAAGGGATTACGTTTAAAACAAACTCGACGTAGCAGCTTTCTAATTGTAACCCATTCGAGAAACGCGCTCATAATGGCGTCCGAAAGAATTCCCTAGTAGCCCATAGAATATACACCCTCAAGTATAGCTATAGCGTCTTTGCTTTTCTGTTTAAGCAGACGACAAAATAGACCGCGCCGCAACTGACACTACTCTATTAACTTTCTTTAAAAATTTAGTTCGAGGTTGTGGCTGCAGAACGTAAAAAATAACCAGATCAAAAATAAAAATACCGAAAACTCTGCATTTTACAAATTATTGTTTCATGAATGTCAAAACTAACAAGTTGGCAAGCCAAAATATACCTCTCCTAGGAACAGTTTCTAACATTCAAGGAACCGTATCCGTGGTTCTGTGGTAGAACGCTCTCCCAGCATGTTGGAGATCTCGAGTTTGAATCCCGACCGATACTAAGGTAAATTGAAAAAAAGTTATACTACACCCAAAGACAAAAAGGGGGTTCCTTTGGACTAAACCTTTCCCCTAATTCCAAGAAACTGCGTACCCGTTTGCAGCCCAGACACACAGACACACCCACACACAGAGACACGGTGATTGTAAAACCCCTCCTAGGGCACTATGTCCCCCCGGAGAGGTAAAAATCTCTTGAAAAGTGTGAAGAACCAGGGCCGCCTTATCCATAAGGGCCTACGAAGGTCCGAAAAGTCGGTAATTGAAAGATTTTCGCCTAAAGCCTACGGAAAGGTTAAAACAGCAATGTGATGAACTATTTCAAACGATATCCAATTGAGGGGGATGGCAATGTAGTTTCTTGGACAGACTTTGAACATTTCTTTATATTAGACCAAAAAATTGGAAAGTTTCGAAGCGCTAATAAGTAGACGCATAAACGCATTAAATTAGTCAATTAAGTAGCTCAAAGCTTCAGTCGCGGTGTCGCCCAAGAGCGTATTTGAAACCCCCCACCCGGACGGAAATGCATCAAGAGGAGGGTGCTTAACGTAACATTATTCTTCAATATCAAAGGGTGGATGCAAATCGTAAGTTAGTTTTAGGTCCGAAAGGGGGGCGAAAGTTAGTAACCCCCGCCTAATAAAATTCTGGATACGCCCTTGGTGTCGCCAATTGCATAGGTGTGAAATAATAAGGCTCAATCTTAGAACAAATATTTCTTTAGTTTTATTTTAATAAACAATTACATTTAAACTTAATTAGCTCGTAATACTGTTTTATCCGAGGTTTTATCAGTTTTTTTAAACAAGTGAAATATATGTCTAGTCCGTAGCCTTAGTGCCATATATAGTCTTTGGTATACCCCAGTTGAGCGCCATCTAGCGTACAACGCCCGCAGATCCAAAATGTCGGGGGAAAAATACGTTTTCCCCTGTAAGTTGTTTAGGCATAGATTTTAGGACGCTATGATTCAGCTTATCGCGGCGATCGTCTCGCTTATGTCGACCAAAAGAGAAAAATCGACGTGCGCAGGAGTGTACTACGTCACAAGTTCTTGAGTCCTCTGCTGATCTAATAAAGCGGTAGGGCTCATATGATATTTACGTTTGTCTGTCTGACGCCTTATGTTTTGAAACCAGCATATAAATGAGGTAAGCATTTTTCGAACCTTTTTATAAAGGTATAGATTTAGTTAAATATATATTAATATATTTTATTAATTATAATAAATTTAGAAACAATCATTTATTTCAGACATTGTTTTGATCCATTTTTATTTTTTAAATAGATTAAAAATGGAAGTCACTTTATTCATTCGCGCCAAAAGTTAAAGGGATTAAAGGGAATCTTGTTTCTTCTCTCTCTGGAATTTGTGATGTCAAAAGCTCTTCTTCCCGCCCCAAAGGTCCCCCCCCCCCCTCCGAAACGGGCGCGTCCGAGTGAGACAATCTTATAATGCAGCAAGCATTTCTACGAACCTTCATTTAGCACTAGATATAAGTTGTGAACAAACTCTGCATTTTTATATCTTTTTAATAGGAGCCTGCAAATCTATGTATTATATTATCTTATTTATTATTTTGTAAACTTTGATTAAGCTTAATCCTAGGTCAAAGTTCTTTTTCTTCTGCTAAGACTTGGCAGACCCGTAACAATATCCCCTTTCTTTTGGTTTATTAAATTTACTGCTTAAATAATTGAAATGTTGAAAATAGTACACTTTCTTGTACTTCATCTCACATTTTTAATTATGCCAATAATTGGTTTGTTATTTAAAAGAATTCAACGTCGCAACCAGATGGCGATAGCGCTACCTTTGCCAATTAATTTAAAGTTTTTGCACTAGTCTGTACCTCTGCCGTGCAAAGAACAAAAGCATTAACGACCAAAACCAAAATATGGAGAAACCCCCGAAATTCAAACTATCTTTGCCTTAAGATACCCCAACTTACTTCTTTCAAGTTTATATAGTAGACTTGGATTTTTCAAAGTATCTAATTATATTCTGGTACTAAACAATTTACAGGCCAAACGATATTTCAGAAATATCATTAACAAAAATGCTTTTTACCACGTATTTGTTGGACTATTTATGTCTTAAAACGCGAAAACAATGCGTCTTGTTTTGACTTTTAAAGAAAATAAACACATTAACGCGTTTTTGGTTTGAAAATAATGCAAAAACCTAAAATAATGCGTTTTGCAACAAGTCATTTCTCTAAGAACAAAAATTTTAAATTCAAAAATTAGTTCAAAATTGAATTTAACGTATAAAATAAGGTGAAATAAAACCAAAATGTGTAAATCGAAAATTTGGTCGTTAATGCTTTACCTGCTTTGCACGGCAGACCTATGAATTTGACTTGAGTTTCTTAAACAACATCGCTTGAAACAAAAGAACATCATTTATTACGCATATAAACACTTTAAATTGACGCGTACACATAATTGTGTACATAACAACCAATTTACTTAAATTCAGATACTTCTACTGGTTATTTACGACATAGGGAGCTGTTCAATTGGAGTGTGAAATTGGAAATCTGCAGGGAATAAATCAGCGGCTCTTGAATACATCAGTTTATAGGACTGGCGGATGGTGACATCGGCCACACCAGCCACGTCCCCAATTTCCTTCTGAGATTTCTTGTCCGCAGAAGCTTGAGATGCCATATATATCGCTGCGGCTGCCACGGATATCGGACTTCTCCTGTTATTGAACACGTGCCATTAGTGCGTGATTTTTAATCTGTTTTCCCAATTTGCTTACAGAGAGACAACATTTAGAGCTAAGCCTTTAGAAATTTAGTTCTATTAGGCAGTTGGGCCTTATTCACTAGTCCGTTATGACCCTGTTCAAATATCGTTTTGATGGGCAATGTTTTTAAATTTGAAAAAATTAGCGAATAAGAACGTGATAAAAAAGCTAAACCCTAAATAAATTTGAAGAAATTAAAAAACTTACTAATAGCTCGTACCGATAGGTCTTCGAGCAAACAGAAAGACGCGAAACTCGGACCAAATAGATCTTCGAGTGAAACACTAAATAAAATTAAGTAATTGCAACGGTAGACCGGTTTCGTCCTATTTGGGACTCGTCAGTACCGTACGGGAAATCTGGCTTGCGACTATTACACCGATAAGAGAAACTAACATTTAAACTTTATCATCTTTCATACTTTGCAATGCAGTCCGTAGGTGGTTCCTTTTAACTTAACATTGCGTATATACTAATCTCCACCACTCTCCCCCTATTTGGCTTTCCGTTGCTAGGCAACGCATTTTGAAATTTTTTATGTTTATTCTTAGTTTCTCTTTTAGGTGTTATAGCCGCTAGCCAGATTTCCGAACGGTACTGACGAGTCCCAAATAGGACGAAACCGGTCTACCGTTGGAATTTCTGGATATTTTACTTAATTTAGTTTTTCACTCGAAGATCTATTTGGTCTGAGTTTCGCGTCTTTTTGTTTGCTCGAAGACCTATTGGTACTAGCTATTTGTAAGTTTTTAAACTCTAAACAAATTTGAAAAAGTTTATCTTTTTTATCCCTTTTCATAATGGACTAATTTACTTATTCGCTAATTTTATCATCCTTTGCAATGCAGTCCATAGCCGTGGTTCCTTTTAACTTAATGTTTTTAAATTTGCATAGTTTCATTAGAGCTAAATTTAATTTGAGAACTTTTAATACGCATATTTTCGATTGAACGAAAACAGGTATAAAATATTAACAGCATATTTTTATAATTATCAACTGCTTTTGTAGTAGTGGAGATATTTTTCTAAGAATTATAAATAATTGTTTTCGCTTGTTACATCGAGATCCCGAAACATTTTGTGGATCAAGTCAACGACTCCGGTCCCCTGAAGTGTTTACTTCAAACGCAGAAAGGCCACGGGCCCACGCCCATCGTAACCCCAGATTGTAGAAGTTAACAGTTCAATTTCCAAAATGCACATAAAATCAGGTCACATTTTCTTGAAATTTACAGATACACCAAAAGAAATTTAAAACAATACCAAACACTTCATTAGAAGTATTATTGCCTTCTGTATTATAAAAAATCCCCGGTAATTAGAAATGGCCATGAATCGATCAGATTCTTCGAACAACGCGACTTTACTGGAGAGAGCGTGGTGCCATCTATTTATGGCAACGGAAGCTAAAATTTAAAATATCCAAATGCTAACGTCGTAAGATAGCCATTGTAGAGTATTGTAGTGAGACAACTTATACTCTATTTAGTGGACTTTACTTCTAAATTATATATCCCACGTAAAAATATTGTTTATCATTGCTGTAATTTATGTTATTGACCAATTTACAAACGATCCAATCAACGGAAGGGGTACCTATAAGTACCGCCTTTTATATTTCGCCGCTAGCGACATCTATTGAAAAAAGAGTTACTACACGTCGAGCTGACACTTGCTTTATTTACTTTCGCCGCTCGTATTCTCGAAGCGCGTAGCAAAATAATCGAAGTGCGATGACCGCGACCTTATCACCGTACCTATAAAAGCGCAAGGTATATTAGAAGCTCATGAAAAATATTAATAATTTTTTTGTGTAAATATGTACTATGAAAAATTCATAAACTGCTTCATTTCTTTGCTTAGCAGATTATTTGCTATTACAAGACAGAAATACAGCAGTTTGTGAACGACTAGCGTTGGTCGCTATTCTAGCACTAGTTAAAAGGTCAACAAAAGCGGAGTGGGGAAAACTAACAGTTGATTTTATAAAATAAAGAGTGGTCATGCCCAACTTGTTCAAATGTTGCTCTTACGTCACAAGACACAGCTTTATTAGTATATTTTGCGCACGAGCGATTTGCACGCGCGCAAAAAAAACCTATCTTCCTCGCGATTGTAGCGCGCGCTAGTTGGCTTGTGAAAGTAAGAGACTGTGACGTAAGAGCAAAATTTAAACAAGAAGGTTACGTTAGTTTATAAAAAGAACTCTTGTAGGTGCTCAATCTGCACCGTGACACTGAAGCTAGTGCCTTTGGCGTTGTATGAGAGCGCCAAGGGTGGTTTTCCTTTGAACCAGATCATTCCACCTCTCGTCAGTGTCACGGTCAAGTTTCAGTAGATTCTGCCACCTAAGAGCAACAAACACAAGGAGAACGCAGCTAGCCTTGAAACACGCTAAGACAGTGTTGTGTACACATTTCATTGGACGAACCTTAACGATGAACGTTTTACGGAAAGGGGAAGACAATTTCAGAATTTTCCCCTTCGACGGCAACAGCGTCTAAAGTGTCTAGCCAATTAAAATTGTACGCAAGAAAATGCATGACTTTTGACGGGTTGGGTATCCTTGTGCTGTGTTTGTTGCTCCTAGCTGCCACTTACAAGGAGACGACCCGAGGTCGCTAGATTCGAAATCACTGCTTCGCGCATCAATAGCGTTTACCCACTTCATGACGAACCTCTGAAATAATTTTCGCCGTAGTTACCATGGTAACCAAGTATAATATTAGCTCATTACAGCAACCAATGAAGGTCGATTTTTCAGAGGTCTCTTGCCGGAAGCGGGAAATCACTTCGTTACAAAACCGTCAGTCGGAAAACAACCTGAATTCGAACATAGGGTAACTTTGGTTATCCCCATTCCACCTTTGTTGCCCTATAACTGCTAATATATTTTCGAGTTGAAAATAGTTTTCCATCTTACCCAGAAACAATGTCAAAGTCCACAGCTTTACGAGCAATGTGTGTAGCAGCTCGTTGAACAGCCGAAGTCAAACACAGGTTGGAACAGAATCGAGACTGCGTAAACAAAAGTGTAAAATTAATGGAATTGTGATACTTAACATTTAGCCAGGGTTGGCAAGAACCAGCCAGACTGCTTTAAACCACCCTGGTTTATTCAGCGAAAATAAATCCATGGTTAAAACCATTTTTTTTATTAAAAAAAATATTGAGAAATGAATTAGAAATATTGAAAATTTTAAATACTATTTATTTCAAATAAAAAATTCAGAATATAATAATCTGCATTTTTTATTTCAAAACGAAACTAAAACTTGACCTTCACTTTTTGTCGTCTGCTACGTCGTCTTACGAAGTAATGAGGGCTAGATATAAGCAATTGGGGGATCTTAAAATTCATTTTGCACGTGTAAATACCCCAAAAAACCGAGTGGGGCTTTTTGGACCCACCCATCTCAAAAAAACCCACTTTCAAATCTTAGATTTTATATGACAAACCTACTTGTTCATTGTGCAATGACCACTCTTATATATATCTTAGACTGAATTGTAATGTGATACCTAGGAGCAACAAACACAACACCCCACACAAGGAGAACGCAACCCGTCAAAAGTCGTGGATTTTCTTGTGTACATTTTTCATTGGCTAGACGCTTTAGCGCCTGCTGCCGTCGGAAGGGGAAAATTCGGAAATTGTCTTCCCCCCCGCCCGCAAAACGTTCAGCGTAAAGGCTCGTGACGCTCGTCCAATGAAATTCGTACACAACCCTTCGTTAGCGTGTTTAAAAGCTAGCCGCGTTCTCCTCGTGTTTGTTGCTCCTAGGTGATACCAACTTTAGAAAGTTAACTGGCTTGTTAACTTGAAACTTATAACTTGGTACTTCTACCAGTCCTTTGGTTCAGCTTTGCAGTATTTGTATACTTTAACAAATCGTCTAATACAAATATAGAAATTATATACTAAAATAAAAAACCCACTCAAATAAAAACCCATTAAGTTGGGCTTTTTGGAAAAAACCCTGGGATTTTTCGAACCAAAGGCAGCGTAGCGATAGTTTTTTTCGCGAATTATATAATTCTGGTTTAATGGAAATAAAAGATTAGTTGAATTACCATGAAGTCCCCGGTTGTGATGAGGTCCACACTCGTTTCCAAAGTCTTCAAGATTAACTTGAAACAACGGCCAATTTCCTTTTTGGACACTCGGGAAATAGCGCAGATCTCTTTGAAGGTCCTCGGGACGCCTTCCTGTCGACAAGCGATGTACAGGGCGGCTGAAGCGATGGCATCGTTGCTGCGGCCCTTCATCATTTTGCCCGTGTACACTTGCTTGAAAATGGTATTTGCTCTGTCCTGATCACATTCAAGCCAAATTAAGGTTACACCGAATAGAACCATTATATGGCTTAGATATTTCTGGCGCTAGTTAGTCAAGTCTTATTGTTAGATGTATTCCATGGAAAATGCGTTCAGGTTATATTCTGTTTAAAAGGGCTCGAAAGTTCGGTGGCAAAATGTGTGTAAAGTCAGTAAAGTGCGAAATTTACGGTTGACTCTGCCCGCCTCTGCCAAGGCCGAGTGAGGGGTTGGGGGAAAGAAAAGCACGCTCAATTTTGTTTTTTTTTTGCCACCGAACTTTGGAGCCCCTTTAAAGCCAGTGGCGGCATTATCATTGCCACCTGTATTATAAAAAGGCCCCTGATACGAGGGGTCGGACATTTAACAAAATCCCGAACACTTTGTCTGAAATCCCAAAATCTTTTAACTCTCTCTATGGTAAATTAACATTGAAATCCCAAAATCACTTCAAAAAGTAATTATAAAATCGCCAAAATCTCTACGAAATCCCGAAATCCCGTACAAAATAATGGCAAGTGTCCGACCCCTCACCCTGATATTAGCGATGGCCATGAATCTATCAGGATGATAAAATTAGCGAATAAGTAGCTTAGTCCATGATGAAAAGGGATAATAAAGCTAAACCCTAACCAAATTTGAAGAAATTTAAAAACTTACTTATAGCTCGTACCGATAGGGCTTCGAGCAAACAAAGACGCGAAAATCTGACCAAATAGATCTTAGTAAAAAATTAATATAAATAGTCAGAAATTCCAACGGTAGACCGGTTTCGTCCTACTTGGGACTCGTCAGTACCGTGCGGGAAATCTGGCTTGCGACTATAGAGTAGTGTCAGTGCTACATCACGCAACGTCACCCATGCTTTTTCCTATAGAGAAAAAAACGCGATTAAAAAGGAGGCCATGGCCAAAGCTACGAGGTGATACTACTCTATAACACCGAATAGAGAAACTAAGCCGAGTATCGTGTCTTTTTGTCTGCTCGAAGACCTATCGGTACGAGCTATTAGTAAGTTTTTAAATTTCTTCAAATTTGTTTAGGGTTTAGCTTTATTTTCCCTTTTCATAATGGACTAATCTACTTATTCGCTAATTTTATCATCCTTTGCAATGCAGTCCATAGCCGTGGTTCCTTTTAACTTAACATGAATCTATCAGATGCTTCGAAAAACGCGATTTTACTGGTGCTAAAATTTAAAATAGCCAAATGATAACGTCGTCCGAGAGCCATTGTAAAGTAATAATCAGCTAGGCTAATACCAAAGCACCACCTTAGGCCTAAGTCATCAACCGACTTTTAAAGCCATTAATCGGTATTATAGTTAGACAACTTATATCTTGTATCGTTTATAATGGCTGTAATGACTAATTTACAAACGATCCAATCAACGTGAGGGGCAGCTACAAGTACCGCCTTTTTTATTTCGACGCTAGCGACATCTATTGAAAAAAGAGTTACTACACGTCGAGCCGACACTTGCTTTAATACATGAATTTCTTTAGCAAGCGCGAAAATATCTCTTTGTAAGTTCGAATGTATCAGAACGAGTGGCCATGTGCAAAAGCCAGGTTCACACTTACCCCTAAAATCGCTTCGTTTTTGATAACTAGTTTTCAAAACCAGTGTGAGAAATCGCTTCGTGTTGATTCGGGAAGCAATTCGTCAAAGTCGGTTAGAATCGAGGGGTAAGAGTAAAGGCGGATGCACACATAAAGATCGCGAGCGAAATTTTCGAGCACGAGCTAGCTTTATTAGTACTTCGCGCACGAGCTTCTGTCTCGCGCTGCGAATATAGAAATATTCCTATTTTCGCGCGCGTCGCTTCGCTTCGCGAGTTATGTGTGCATCTGGCTTAAGACAGTCTCAGATAATCTGTACACCGAGTTCGTGCATTTAGCACTGTTAAAGGTACATATTTTCAAGAGTTCGCGAGTTCCATTTAGCACTGTCAAAGGTACGGCAGTGTACACAGAGTTCGCAGTGTCTTACCCCTCGGTTAGAATCGCTTTCAAAACGTCAAGGCGGGGAAGTAAATTTGCTCGTATTTTCAAAAATAACGGGGATAAAATTCTAAATAATATCAAATAATATTACTGTATGCATAGTAAACTTATAGTTTTGGAATACATTTTACTATTTTCAAGATTCTAGTCATAATTTGAAATGACGTTAAGCATTGGCTATTAGCGAACCCAGGTGAAGCGATTTCGCGCGTGTGAACCAAAAATTATCGTCGGCGGTCAAAATTGGCATTCAAACCGACCTAAACTGGGTTTTAAGCTCTAGTGTGACCGAGGGGCTTAACAGTCATTTGAATGTCTAAAAAATGGCAGTTCCTTGTGATACTTTCGCACATGCGCAGAGTGAGTTCCGCATTTTGTTTAAGAGAATCGAGGTGTCCCTATATTAAATAGACCAAGGAATCACCTTTCATAATGTTATTCATTACTACCATGATTATCGAACTGTACCAAACGCCACACTAAAAATTCCGTTAACGAAACTGTTAAAGTGCTTTTTAAATAATTATACCAAAAATATACGTATTTATTTCTATAATATTACCATTTCTACTATCTGGGGTTAGGATGGGCGGTGCTTTTCTGAGTTTTACGTAATCACTTGAACCATTCAGGAGACAGGCGATCCACAATTACTTTTAATTCTTAGAAAAATATTTGCACTGTTGATAATTATAAATAAAGGTATTTTCTGTTAATATTTTTCCCATATTAAATTTTACGAAATAATTGTCGCGATGTGGCATTTGTTATATTCGATCACCCCCACAACTGAAGACACCATGCAAGGAAAATAGGCTAGCTCACCATGATGGATTGTTGCAGGTTTATCCTATCAGCCATAGATGTTATTTCTTTGAAAGCACTCAGCAATGTTCTATCCGTGTGACTAGCCTGCACGAAATTCAATTATTACGTTGCGTCTTAAGAGCATAAGTGTATAATGACGTTTCGCATAAGTGTGACAGTTCCCAATTTAACGCGTTAGATTTTTACCGAACCATTATTCGTATGAACCCACATTTTAGTACATTTAAGTCTAAAAGGCGTTATTTTCATCGTTGTCATAGTGAATGCGCGCGGGTAACCGTTCCAAGGTCCACAACAGAGTTCATACAATTAATGGCAAATCGATTTCACTGATATTTTCTAGTTTAAAAGGGGAACGGTCAAGCTTTAACCAGTTAGATAGCCCTATAGCCCATTAAAATCTAAAATTTATGGCGAAAACCGCATTTAAAATTATTGAGTGGTTAATTTTACCTAAAATTAAGAAATTTCGGGAAATCGAAAAGCGCACGTCCGCCGCGACACCTGGTGAAAAGTCAGTGAGACCGAAAAACAACGTAAAAGCGCCCGTTGCTGAAGACGCAAAAAATTTGTTTTGCATACGCGGCGCGTTCCAGTTATAAGAGACCTAAGCCTAAATTGCGCAATTTTAAAAGTTAGGATAGTTCGCAAATCGCTCATACGGGGTTAGGGGCGCTAGCGGCAGCCCCTAAGATGGCGGCGAAAATTCAAAAACGTTATTTTTCGTTTCAACTTTTTGGGCCAAAAGCTATTTTTTTAAAACAAAAAAAAGGTACGTGTTAGTATATTGAACGTCTTGTTAATCTTTTGATACGGAAATAAGGCCATATTTAGAAAAGCTTGGCCGTTCCCCTTTAATCCCTGATTTATCCAGGTGTTTTTTTTCTGATTTACCCAGATGCAAGATATAACCATAGAAATCTCATAGGTAACTAGAATGCTGCCGTGTAACTGGCAAATGGCCCAAACGCCGTGGCAGACGAAGCCAGATCTCAGCCAATCAGAGCTCAAAGAGCGGTTCTGCCAAGAATTTAATGTCACCGGAGAAAATGACGTCACCTATCTCCCGCTATAGTAGCGGATCCAAGGAGGATTATTATCCTCCTTGGCGGAACCACTCTACGGCCTCTCATTGGCTGAAGGTTCAAGGCGAACTGGCGTCAAGCTCGGCCGTAGACGGCAGCATTCTAGTTACCTATGATATTTATAATAGTTTATGAACCGGTGTAATTCTCCTTGCCGGAACAGGCGAATAAAACGTTTTATGGTAAAAAGAGTACACTTTATTCCGAGAACAGGCGAATAAAACGTTTTAGAGTGAAACGAGTACACTTTATCCCGAGAAATTTCGGTCAGAATGTTACTGCCTTAAAAATAACAACAACAAAAATATAAAAAATATTATCGCGTTAGCTAGTTATTATATAAACAAGGGGTATTTAATAGAGACTAGATATTTTGCAAGATGATTTTCGCGTTGAACCTAAATGCCTTGTCGAAATAATTCGTAGTGTTATTTTGTTGCATTAGCTAAATCAATTAGAAGCAGCAGACGAATTTATACAGAGTACAATAAACGGCGGATTCAGGGCCACCGAGAGCGGACCAGGCCCCTGTAAACTACAAATTCCGGGCCCCAAGAGAGCCTTTACTACTGGAAGCGTATACTACGATATGAGGTGAAGAATCCTCGCGCAAACTATTCTGTACAGTGAACCTAAGACCATTTACACCTGGACTACAATGCCAACGTTATAACTCCGATTTCAGAGTGTCCGCTACAAAACACCACCAAGTGGAGAAAATCCGCGAAAGTAATCCACAAACATGCAGCAACCCCCTCCCCCTTTTTTGATCCCCCTTCTTTAGGAGGCGAACGGTTAGCGCTCTCTTCCGCTGTTTTTCTCGGACTCGGTTCTCTTCATTTCTAGCGGGTGGACGAGTATCTCACACGGTCACACCATGATAAAAATGATTAAAAACATTTCCTTAAAAAAATAGAAAATTCATAATTAAACATACCTTCAACAAGTTCCCAAAATGTTTTAGGGGGAATTTCAATAAACTTTGCCATGTGTTTTCCACTTAAGCCTTGACGCCGTAAATAACGGGCGACAATTGGTCACGACTCGCGGGGCGACCGAGTAAAATGTCGGGAGAGGAGGGCGACGCGACGCTATGAACGAAAGGAGCGCGAAGTGAACGCGTTTTTTCAGCCCGAATTCTCTTGTGGACGATAGTTGCCTCTAAATAACGATGGTGGCGTTGGAGTAGCGGCGACACTAGCCTAACAACAACGCCTATCTTCATTGCAGTCCAGGTGTAAATGGTCTTAGAGTGAACTGATAATCGTTGAAATTTACACTAGTCGATGTAAAACAATTATATAATTTAGCATGGTCCAGGTGTCATTTTACTCGATATATATTTACTCTGCGTTAGATATTGTGATTTCTACGCTTAATGTCTTGAGACTATAGTTTCGTCCAGCTATTATCTATTTACTTACTGTGTTCTACTATACCCGAGTTTGAAGAAATATTACTAAACACATAATAGAATGTCTAATGACTGAAGTGAAAATCTTATATTCGTATAAAGCACCTTCTTTGGTGTCTAAGGCCTCGGGCCGACACCACTTTGTAAATATATAAAAAAAATTATATATAAAGCACCTTCTACCAAGGATAGGATCCTTGCTTCTACGTAAATCATCCAATAACCGAGGTTAATTAACTTCCTGTGTCACCTACTGTAACTTTGAAAAACAAAATGCGCCATTACCGTCGTTCTATTCTTGTATTTTTGCTTTCCATTTTCGTCGAAACTAGCGCCACCTACCGGTGCGCTAATGCAAGTTGACAAATCTCCACCCTCGAGCAAAGTGTTCTGCAAATTAAAATAAAATGATGTAGATTTTTATACATTTTGTGGCGAAGTGGTTAGCATTTTCGCCTCGCAGCAATTGGAGCCGGGTTCGATCCCAGTTCGTGGCACTGGGTGAAAACTCCTATCAATTCCTTCCGCGTTGAGTTTGCAAGTTATCTCCCCGCTGGTTTAAGGGGTTTTCCCCTTCCATAAAAACTTGTTGAGGTTAACGGTAATAGTAAGTGCAGGGAGCTGTTGGCTCGCGTGGCTTGAAGGGCTTAAAAGTCGCTTAATGACTTAGGCCTAAGGTAGTGCCTTGGGTGATTAGCCTAGCTGATTATTTATTTATTTACAAAACTCTAATAGACCTTTCCATAAAATGTTCGTTACGATAAGAGGGGGAAAGATAACGTTAATTTATATCATCCTTGCAAAAACAGTTATGTATATTACTCCTTGTTTTAACCCTCGCTCGACTCTTGAGCTCGGTATGTCGTCTGCTACCGAGTAAGTATTTACAAAACACGGTGGATTAAAATGAATCCAAGTGATATTAATAAATTTGATATTTCAATTGTTTAAAGTGTCAAAGTATTTCGTTTACTTAACTAGTCATAAAAGGAGGATTTAAATATTTTAAATTATGAAAAAATTTGCACGGTTTCGATGACGTTTAACAGTTGATGTTTATAGCCTTACAGTAGTGTGCGAAGATTGTAAATTTGGATGAAGTATTATTTACACTTCGCGACCAACTCGCAATGGAAAATATAACGAACTGGCATATTATAAATTAAATGAAACACTATTAAATTGAAAACGCGTAATAAGCGATTAAATAAAACATCCTTCAAGGAAATCGCCAAGGAGTAATATTTCCGGGAGCTAAGACCTGCAAGTACTGTTTAAATAGTGCTTATTGAAATAATGGAAACTTTTCAAACAGAACGTCGTGATTTTGCCAAGCCTTAGTATGTCAAAAAAGCTACCAGGTTAAAAGGGAACACTTGTTGCATAATGTATAGGTGAAAAGTTTGCATTAGTTTAACAAGCACTATATAAACAATACCTTGCAGGTCCTGGCTCTCGGAAATATTACTACTTGGCAATTTCCTTGAAGATGTTTTATCGAAGCGTCTATCATCTAACTTATCATTACGCTTTCTACCATCTGGGGCTAAGATGAGCGGTGCCGTTCTGCGTGTTACGTAATAACTTAAGCCAATCAGGAGACAGGCGTTTATCATTGTCTCGATCCACAACTCGTTTTCCCGGTTTTTCGTTTAAACCAGCGAACCAAGTTACTAATAATTATTAGAAAAACATATCCTCTAAAACCGGTTAATTATAATCAGAAATAAAAGGTATTTGTTGTTAATATTTCTTATTTGCGTTTAAAACGGAAAAAATTAGTGTCCAAATTTCAAATAATTTTAGCTTTAGGCCTTGGCAATAGAAATAGCTAAAATAAAAAAAAGTTTAACGCTTTTGCCTCCAATAAAATTTTTGAGCGCGTGACCACACTACCGTTTATAACCAGTTGTCGTTGCGAGTTTCTCTCAAATTCATTGGTCAAAACTGCCATTCAAACCGACTTAAACTGAGTTTTAAATTACAGTGTAACCGTGACTATAACACGAATTTGTTGCATTAAGTACACGCAAAACAACGCCCGAGGTGTCTACGCCATTTTGAAGAATTTCAAATCAATTTATTTTCTCTACAACCAACGGTTGAGAAGTTATCGCGTTTCCAAATTGTCGTCGAAGTTGCGTTATTTGTAATCGCTTGATGCATTTTAGGTGTTTCCTAGTTTCGAGGAAAGTTTGGAAACGCGATAACTTCTCAACCGTTGGTTGTAGAGGGATAATTTTTCAACTTTTTAAATATGAATCGACCATTGTTAATTCAAAAACGCGCGAGTCAGTGCCGTAGAACCAATATTTAAAAAGTTGTCAAAAATGGGTTTTGACGGTTTCCGCCAAACTAATAATTTTTGGCGAACGAAACCAATAAATAACGAAAGATATTGGAAAATAAATAATAGTTGCAATTCGTTTCATCGATCTATCTATTATAGTTTTCTAGCAGAATTAAAAAGAGGGCCAAAATTACACCTGTCGAAGACTTTTCAAACAGAGTGTACAACCGGCCAAGAAAACTACTCGCCATCGAGACACTACACTTTAAGGAATGCATAAAAAGGCCGAATATTCTAAGTCCACCTCCGCATATTGCTAAGTGAATGTTTGTTCGCTTCCAATTTTCTCGTGGCACTATGATATCCATCTATGTTTACGTTTTGTGATTAAAAAAGGGACGTACATGTATGCTAAGAAGCACGCGAAGAGAGTACCAGAGGCTAATTTAATACTTCCATATTTTGGTACATAAATGCATTATTAATAAAAAAATAAAATTCAACTACATTACCTCGGCCGCACCAACTCGACACGGATCTGATTTTTTATCTTCGAAAGATCGCCATTCGGATCCAACATCGATCGTTCTTGACGGAGACGAAGATAGCAGGTAAATAATTATCGAATTACCAGTGACGGCGGAAAGGAAATATTTGGTGGGGTATAACTAAAATCTTATCCTTTTTGTTCAGTGAAAAATAACTACAATAAATTTATTAGGCTTGTCCAAACATTTACTCTTTTTCTTCGTGTACCCCAATTTACCAATTAATATTGGGTCAGAAATTTATATACCGGTGTCCACAAGCCCGGACAGGTGACATAAGCAGTCATGGGTAGCAGAACCCTACTTCTGACGGTCTCTCTCACCCTCGACACAAGCCACTCATCCCGACAAAAGGCGCAGCAATGGGTCGACCACTTCGCGCACAGCTGTGCAATAGAGTGAATGCTCTAGCAGCACAAGGTAAGGTGCCAAAGCCCTTAAAGGGGAACTGGCACCACCCTAAAATTGGTTAAAAACCATTTAAATGGATAGAGGACGTCCGAAAATGGTAATACAAAAAATTTCATATTAATATTTCCAGTATTTGATTTATTATTAGCAACCAAATTTCGTGTTTTATCCCCGCCGACTCGAGAATCTCAGAACCGCTTGGTTGAACCTACTTGCAGCGCCAACTCGTGAACGAAATATTATTTTCCCCGGTTTTATCGTTTTTCGGTCGGAACTGTCGTCTGCTACGACATTCTCCTCGGCTTTTTAACCGAGTTATATTCGTAGATGGTAGTTTATCCAGGGCCGTGCAGAGGTATCCTGAGGCCCAGGGCAAACTTACCCGCGGGCCCCTTCGGTTTGCACCCCCCCTTGAGCCCTGAAAACTTCTCCCAAGTTATCTTGATTTGCACTCCCCCCCCTTGAGCTTCTTCGATGGGCCCTACAGCTACGGGTACCGATCGTGGGCCCTTTTCACCCGGGCCCCGGGGATTTTGCCCCCCCCCCTCTCCACGGCCCTGAGTTTATCGTGTTTTTAAAATGCCTTACACGCCGCCCTTTCTCAAAGTTTTGCCGCTTCATTCTTTTGGCGCTGCACGAACGTTCAACCGCGATTTCTGAAATTTTTGGAGCCGTTTGGTGTAGCCATGAACACTGTATCTCTAACCGGACGGGAAAAGCTGTAGCTTCCACCATACAAAATCCCCCCTCGCCGCCACCGTCTTTCTGTAAAGGGGGGGGAGGTTCAAGAATTTTGAAAGTTTCGGGCTGTCAAGGCCATATAATTCGTCACGTGGGGGTTTACATTCTTTCGAATGACCTTGACGGCCCTGCAAATCGAGTACGGCCGACTATTTCAGCTAATACGAAGTAGGACGCAAACGGACAGTGTCCATGGTGTAGGTTGCGGAAACGTAGCGTCACTTTTTAAATACTTTCCTAATAACTATAAAATTTCAGGGACATAATCATTAATATATTTTCCGAGGGGTAAGACAGTCTCAGATAACCTGTACACCGAGTTCGTGCATTTAGCACTGTTAAAGGTACATTTTTTCAAGAGTTCGTGAGTTCCATTTAGCACTGTCAAAGGTACGGCAGTGTACACCGAGTTCGCAGAGTGTCTTACCCCTCGATATTTTCTATCATTCTGTAAAAAAAACCTCGTAAATTTTGGTTTTGGTGACAATTCCCCTTTAAGAAAAAGCTCCTAAAGGGGAACGACGGTCTGGGACGGTTAATCATTATCCATGTTAAAATAGATTTTTTTCGGTAAAAAAATGTAAACCAAAACATTTACCGGTTAATATTTCGGAAAATGATTAAAAAACATAATTCGTAAAATATGAGCTTTTTATCGAAAAAACGTCGTTTTTCCGATTAATTTTACAAATTTATCAAAAAATTAATCGGATAATACAGAAATATAAATTACTCGATCAAAACGTTTTACGAATAATTTTGGGAGCTTCATCTATTGAATAAAAGTTAACCATCCCCGACCTCTACCCAGCGTAACCCGGCACAGGTGGCACCGGAGATCCCGATGGGCTCCACAAGGCCGGGAAACAGGGCTGCGTTCAACAACTCTAAAAAAGCTCAGCGCTGAGCTCAACGGTCAGCGGTTTTTTGCTGAACGTGTTTTTTGACTTCCGGTCTTGACGTCACGTTGATCATCGGAGACTCAGCGGAAACATCGGCTGAGCGAGATGGTTTTTCCGTTGCTCATCGGTGTCGTGACGTCATTCGACAAAGTTAAAGGAGGGGTAGCAGACGATATTTTGTGCGTTAAGTCAGCGAACTATAAATCGTACAACTTTTAGATTTTTGTGACGTAGCGTTGTTTAAAAGAACTCAACGGTTTTTCTCCGTTGATAGTTGTTGAACGCAGCCAGGGTCCCTACGCCTCATACAGGGTTGCCAGTTTTTTCACAATCAAATTCCCCGACTTTTCCAAGTTTTCCCTGAACATCTCTAACTTATTTTGTGCTAAGATTTTGTATTTTTTAACCTATATTTTCGTAAAAGTTTGCTATTTGCAACCGAAATTAATTTCCCTGATTTTTATTTTTCCAGGAATTTCGGGTTTTTCGGGTACTGTAGTAACCCTGTCACACGGAGACCAAATAACAAATATCGATTAAATAGCTTTGTTCAAACAATTATTTTTCTCGCGTGGTTTTCGCGGTCCTTCCATTACCAAGTATTTCCGCCGCCACTCCAAAATACAAACTATAGTCAAGATTCGTAAAATCACCTATCTCCAACGACGAGTCCACATTCGGTACATATCATGTCTCCGGCGTGATAATCTTCCATTAGCGCCGCTTTTGGATGATATATGCAGAAAACCTGAGTTGACTGTAACTTGCCTCTGAAAAACGAACACTGCCTTTAAACTTACTTTTTCTGATAAATATCCCAAAGATAATATAGAAAAATATATTATCTTAGGAGATACCTAGAAGCATGAAACTATAGAGGTATACACTTGTTATGTCTAAGGCTCCATTGGGACGGTGATACGAAAGCGCGTCGAGAAAAAGGCGGGGCTTAACTACGTCAAGTGTAAGACGTAACACGACATTTCAAATTCATTGGCTCGAGGTTTGACGCGAAAAGAATGCGTCGTCATGGTAACAAATAGGCGATCTTCCCGCGCTAAAAAGGCTTATTAAACCATGGATTTAAAATCTCAATTTGACATCGTATTTAATATTTTGAAGTAATTATTATGTTCTTCGCGAAAGAAGTGTAGTGATACCTAATTTTAGGTATTTGTATGGTTATAAAAGAGATAGTCAGGTAAGCTAATAATATAATAACCATGACTAGGCTTAATGACGAGTTTTCGTCGAATTAGGCTAGCGAAGTAAATGAAACTGAAGAACTAATTAAAGATTAAATATATTATTGATATGCTTTTCAAATATTTGTCTTTTGGTATGACGTTAGTTAGTTGAGACATTTCCAACACTAATTCGGATAAAGTTCGATCATAAGTGTATAATATACTAGATCCCTATAAGTTCGGATCGCACATAGGCTGCGCGTTGACAGCGATTTCACCCAAGACGTCGAAGGCGAAAAATCGAAATATGAGCATGTCTGTGAAATCCGGTTTCGTTTCAACAACGGGATCGAAGCCTAACTGATGTGGGTACAGCTGATATATCGGCTATTCGTGGCAGATAATATTGGCGGTAATATCGGACGATATATCGGCTGATATTAACAAAGTTATCTATCATAACAGTAGTGTATGTGATAAAATAATTGTAAAAGACGGTTCAGTACACTGTCATACCATTCCAGGGTTGCTACAAAATTTGAGATTCAAATTCCCTTACTATTCCCTGTTTTCCTGACCATTTTAAGAGATTTTCCCTGACTTTTTAAGGCCGAATTTTTATTTTATATTTGACTTTAATCAGACGTTAATAAATTTAAATGGACTTATATTTAAGTAAAAAGGTTATTGCAATGTTGAAAAAATTAGCCAAACTTTCAAGGAAATAAATGATAATCATAGAATTTGTCATAGATTTGGTCTAAAAAATAACATTAAAAAAGTGCCAAGATAAAATTTAATTCCCTGAATTTTTACAAATTCTAAAAATTCCCTGACATTTCCCTGACTTTTTAGGTCCTTTCTCAAATTCCCTGATTTCCCTGACGTGTGGCAACCCTGCACTATATGGTAATTTTTATGGAAAAAGTTTGCAAGGGCATATCAGAATATGTTTCTTTTCATTTTACGTGATACATATTTACTATCACAAATCAAATAACGTTGATTTTATTTGCTAATAATCGTAACCCATGGTCTTAAAAAAAGGTATGGTCTAGCTTCTGAAGTCTGGCGTACGTGGCGCGGTCAAATCAAATATTATCATTAGTTAATTAAATCGATAATTTTCTTATTTTTAAAAATTTAAAAAAAAATTATTTTTCTAATAGCGGTATAGGCCAATATTAGAAAAATAGGCTGATATATCTGCGCATCCCTAAGCCTAACGCGAGTGGTCGCTAAGAGATAAGCTTTAAACTAAGAATATTTTACGACCTGTTAGTATTGAAATGAATAAAATATTCTTCCAAAATATTGACACATTTATTCTGTTTAAATTTCTACCCAATTAAAGGATTTCGCCAGCCAACCAACTCATCGTCACCCGTGTAAGATTTAAAACAAGCGTCGTTAGAACCACGGCCAACTTTGATCTCCCGCGCTACAGCGGCCAACCCATTCGCCGAAATTCCGTGAGCAAGGATTTTCCCCCTATAAACTGTACTATAACCTGCAGGAGTTCAGCGCCACGCTCGTTTTTATATTGGCTTCAATGCAAAAACTATTCGAAAAATAATATTCCGCTAGGGTCGCTGACGTCATACACGTATCTTTTGCTCATAGGTTAACATAGAACCCTCAACGAATGGGTTGGCCACTGTAGCGCGAACAGCGCGTTATCAAAGTTGGCCGTGTTGATCAAAGTTGGCCGTGTTGATCAAAGTTGGCCGTGTTGATCAAAGTTGGCCGTGTTAAGCTTGGTTTCCACCAGCGCGCGTCAAAAAGCGACACTCAGCTTTGAAACGTGCAAATGTTCTTACGCGCGACAAAAAATAACATTATGACGCACTCTCACGCGCGTTGGTGGAAACCAAGCTGTAGAACTAGCACCGCTCTACGTGCTAACTTCGCGCACTTCTGTTCGTCTCGTATCCATGGAGATAGCCATTTCCGCTATCGACGGAAGTTGAAGAAACTTAAAAGATAGGGCAAAAAGTCGCCGCAGGGAGTCACGAATACTGGTTCGGATTTTCTTTAAGTCAGAAATCGCTTTTAACATTAGATCAATGGCGGATTGTAACTTTTAGGGAGTTAGTATATTTTATAGACTCATGGTTCGATTCAACTTTCGACAACCATTGTACCAAATGCCTGCATTAGGTAGTTAGCAACGGGCCTTTGCCAAAATAAAAATGCCGTTTGCTAGTTCCGGCCGGATATGACGGTGTGAAGTTAGTTGCGCGCCACAGCCCCGGCTAGAATAGGGTGATGGGATGAAATTAAGGTTCACTTTGTAAAACGTGTTTCTACGCAAAAGCTCTGTCACCGCCACTCCCGGTATAGTTCCTCTAAGGTTAGACCTAGGAGCAAACACAAAACCCCACACAAGGAGAACACAACCCGTCCAAAGTCGTGGATTTTCTTGCGTACGTTTTTCATTGGCTAGACTCTTTAGCGCCTGCTGTCGTTGGAAGGGGAAAATTCGGAATACGTCTTCCCCCCCGCCCGTAAAACGTTCATCCAATGAAATTCGTACACAACCCTTCTGTGCGTGTTTAAAGGCTAGCTGCGTTCTCCTTGTGTTTGTTGCTCCAAGGTTAGACCCACCCCGACTCCGACTTTATTTTGACCCCGTACGAATACTATTAGGTGCTTTTACAGCTACCATTTTTATTCAACGAATGTGGCACTAGCAGCTGCCATAGGTAGAAACGCATACTTTTTAGTAGCCAATCAAAAGCTAGATATTCATAAGATAGTTTAAAGACTTAATTGCTAAGCAAGAGGCAGACTGCAATAAACCCGTTAAATATTCGTTGTTGTCAAATAATTTTATGTCGTAGATAGGAGTGTGCAAAATAGTTGGTTTCACTTAATAATTATATTGAATAGATCTTTAAAATATTATCGAATAGGCTTCGTGCGTAGTTTACATTTTGGTCATAAGTATCGCCGCCTACCGACCGAGTTTTAATTACATAATTAGTTAGCAGTTATTAAGGCAGATGGCGCTATATTTCCTAAGCTCGAAGCCTATAGTAGTTTTTCCTGATCAGATAGTAGAATATTCGAAAACGGTTGTGGAAAATATTCCGTAAATCAAACAGTTTATAAACCTTTCAACTGGTTTAATACCGCCCCCGGGGGGGGGGGGGAGCTTCTGATTTGTTTAGTTGCTAGGCCATCAAAAAAACGAATACGCTGTTTGCCTTGGTTTCTTTCCACACGCGCGTAACGGCGCGTCAGTCAACTTTGGGACGTATTAACGTTTCGATGCGCGTAAATATAAATGCATTATGACGCACGTTAGTTGAAACCAATCATTAGGCATATTATTAGCTGGTTAAATTACGCGAAAACGATAAAATGTCCATAGTAAATAGGGGGCAAAAAAGCTAAATCCTAACAAATTTCAAATCTTATGAAATACTCGGACCAATGTCATAAAATCCAAAAAAAATTTATAATGGAATTAAAATAGCCAGAATTTTCAGATAACTTTATCTTATTAGCTAGATTGTTAGAATTGGCATGTTTTATAATTTCCTAAAACTGAAACTGTAGAAGAAAATACGTAAAATTATTCAGTATTTGTTCAGTTAAGTATTCGGTCAAACTATTCGACGTTTCTAGAAAACCAATACTAGACTGTAAGTATTTTGCTTAATTACCATGATAATTTTGTTATTTATTTTATTTAATAAAAGTCCATGAAGTAGAAAATCTTTTGCTAGAAACAGTTATGTAAAAAGGGGGTATTTTCTAACCCCTACTCATACGTTTTAGATAAGTAGGACAAGGGTAATAACATATGAAAAATAATAACAATAAGTATGACAATGAACGAGATTGACAACTAAACTGATTTTCATAGTTATTGCGTAATCAAGATGTTTTCTCAGCACAGAGCCCTCTAGGGCCTAAAATATGCGAGACTTCCGCTAAGCCTAAATATCTTGGATAGGCGAAATATTAGGGTAAAATGATAAAAATTAAAAAAGTTTTTCTCGGCGCCATGAGCTCATTGTTTTTTTATCACGCGTGATTCGCACGCGGGCTTCAAAACAAAGCCAAAGCCCATCGGGACTCTAGAACGTGCTCTCCGATATTAGGCATACATTTTAATCAAAAAGTAGTCATCCAAAACGGTTAGTCGCGAGTCCAAGTCACAGCTTGAAGAGAGTATCAGTGCCGAAAAAAGGTTCGGTTAGAAAATTAGCATTAAAGCAATGGGAAGTGTCATACTTATTGTTTTTATTTTACTTATGGTAATAACTAATAGGACTTAAATGTTAAAACAGTCCCCCGTAATTATCGAAGCAGTTTTTAACGCCATCCCGGCTCGCGCATTTTTATTAATATTATTATAAAATTTCGTTCGTTAGCGCTAAGTTATCGTTTCGGCCGAAGTACTGTAGATTGTTTCCATAACAAGTTTCCCCCAAATCTAGTCTTTCGCAAACAACTCGGCGCTTTTTATGGATCGCTATCGCGATTTTTACAAAAACTTTTGGATAAGCCCTTCAATAAGACAACTTCAACGAAATCGGTACTATTCATTTGGTGCTTATTGAAATTATAATGTAAACTTTTCACCTGAAAACCGAACGAGGGGTAAGACACTCTGCGAACTCGGTGTACACTGCCGTACCTTTGACAGTGCTAAAAAGGAGACTACCCGAGGTGTTACACACCGATTTTGTTCAAACTCGATGCATTGGTAGACCTTCATGTAACTTGAAAAATCCTAAAGGGATTTTATTCAATGGGCAACGGTTTTGCCATGTCAACGAAAAATGTTTTTGACAACATCAAATGGAAATCTTCCCATTGAAAATAACACGGGATTTTGACCGATTCCAAGGGTCCGTCCCCCCTGTGGAACATTTTACAAAATTGAAAAAAAATGAAATGCCCAAATTATAAAAAAAAAATTATAAAAATTGATCACATTTTGATCCATTTTTTAAATTTTTTTCACAGGGAAATTGGTTATTTTCAATGGGAAAATTTCCATTTTATGTTGTTAAAAACATTTTTCGTTGCCATGGCAAAACCGTTGCCCATTGAATAAAATCCCTTTAGGATTTTTAAAGTTACATGAAGGTCTATCAATCCCCCGAGTTTGAACAAAATCGGTGTGTAACACCTCGGGTCGTCTCCATGTAAGTGAAACTCGCGAACTCTTGAAAAAATGTACCTTTAACAGTGCACGAACTCGGTGTACAGATTACCTGAGACAGTGAGACTGTCTTACCCCTCGAAACCGAACGTCATGTTTTAGCCAAAGTTTAATATGCCTTAGAAAAGCTATCTGGTTAAAGGGAAACAATTGTTGCATAACGTTCGGGTGAAAAATTTCCATTATTTCAACAAGCACTATATAAACAGCAACTTACAGATCCTTGTTCTCGAAAGCATTACTTGACATTTCCTTGAAGATGTTTTATTGTAGCGTCTATTAACACTATCCGTTAAATAAGAAAATATTAATAACATTACACGATTAAATATTTACCTTGGTTTTGTTGATGTTTCCATAATTGAGAGTACTGTAAATCCCAACTATTTCAACGAACTTGTCGCTTTGAAGCGTTGAGAAAAATAACGTACTTATAAAACTGGTAAGCTCTTATACCGGCGTCATTCCAGCGCAGCGGTTTTGTTTACAAAAAATTTCCTTTGGGTTCAAGTAGAACTCGTGACGAAGGAATTTACATTGTTATGACGTCGGAATAGCTCGTACTAATATTTTATATATAGAAAATATAAAATAGGAATAGCAACTTGGCCGATTTTACGTCTTCAGGTATTTTAAGCCTATTAATTTCCGGTAATGTTATTATTTAAGCCTCATCTATTATATTTACTGGAAGTATTCAGTACAAGAATCTTAACTTTAGAACCTCGAGATATAATTTAAAGCCCTGTCGAAGCTACAAATGCTAATTATTATCTAGGTTTATTAAATTCATACGTGGATGCAACGATTTAATTGTTCATTATTTTGGTCACTGCGCCTTAACAGCCCAACAGGCAACAAAAGTGGTGTGGGAATAGCTACCGGGCAAAACTTGCAAAAACTGCATCATGACAGGGAAGTTAGTAACTCTGTCGCTGTACAACAGCGCCACGGGTGGATTTTCTCTGAAATAATTCGTGGTGCAGTTTCCCCCTTTCTGCAGTGCCACGGTGCGGTTTGAGCAGATTTTGCAAAGTAGCTTACCCCCCGACACTTTTATTGCCCTTTATAAAATATTACACCATTGATAACCTGCGAAAGAACGATGAAAGTACCTTTTTTCTGAACCAGGAAATCTAGCAGTTAGAATTGAAATAATACACGCGCTCAGCAACTCATGAAAATGCCTAAACATGGACGTCTCCGATAGATTTGGAAAATTTCCGTCACGTAGGGAGTTCGGAATTCCGTCATATGAAGCAGAGGGCGAATGCATCCCATAAAAGGCATAGCCTTTGGGAATCCGCGTTGTTCTTATTTCCAACCGGCAGTTTTTGGAAGCTTGTAAGTGATGTCTGCTAAAACAGACTATTTTGACCAGGTTGCCATGCATTTTTAATTGTACATGAAAAATGTATAACAATTTGACCAAGGACAGTAGATACAGGGACGAGAAAGTGTATTGGCAACCTCTGTTGGAATATATCACCTAAAACGACCTAAACGCAAGGAGAGTTAATTGTAAACAAAAAAAATGGTGGTCACCTAATTTTAGTGGTTCTTGACGAGGCTTAAGTGTTCAAAACAAATGGCCATTTTTATATACGCTCGTAGTTTTATTATTAATTTAACATCAAAATGGTAAAAACTAACTACAATAATACTGTCCATGGTGAACGACATCTTAACAATGGCCGCGGTTTGTTTACATCTAACTCCCCGTGAATATGAAGACGTTTAATATCGAATTTTTTTTCCTGATTTCTCGTCCCTGTATCTACTGGCCTTGATTTGACAACCCTGTTGTATTCGCGACCCGAAGCTATCGCTTCACCAACTTTTGGCTGCCGTCGAAAACTAGATAGGTAGTATTCGTGTACTCTATTGAGGTTTTGCAGTCAGAACTTAGCATTGGACTTTTCTGGTACTCAGTCACCCGTATTTGAAGTTTATGATGGACGAAATACAATCTATTCGCCCCCTTTGGTTCGCCATTGAAACCTAGATAAATAGCGGCTAAAGCAGACGCTATTTGTTTTTCCTCATCATTATTAGTAAATTTTACTTTATAAATAATGATACTTGCATATTTATATATGTTTTGTATATACAGGGTGTGCACTAAAAAATTAACCAGGGCGAATATCTCAAAATCTGTTTTGGGTACGATTTGGAAATTTTCAAGTCGTATACAAGATGTAAGGGGAAACTTACTGCGAAAATGTCGATGACCTTGAACCATGACTTCAAGGTCATCAAAAAACTAACTCGAGAACCGTAAGGGTTAGAAAGTTGGTTCCAATTAGAAACCCCTTCGTCAACGAATCAATACAAACCAAACCAACTAGCAATTGAGTATTAGTACTGAGCTTACTATATTTGTGTAAAAATTAGGTGTTGAAGCCTTTAGAAGACCGTATAACTTCAAGTAATTAATTAATGAGTCATGTTTCTATTACACAACATTAAAATGTTTCATTTACAAATAAAGAATAATTAAAGAGTATTAACATAAGTCTTTATGCAGAATCAGCAACTAGATAATCATTTGAAGGAGAGACGTAACTTCTTATGTAGTTTTCATAAGGTATTGAAGACGTCATTTTCCGAATCGTCTACTTGAACAGATAACGCAGAAATTTCTTCAGCTATCGCTATAAAATAAAATAAAAATTTGTACGTGTGAATAAGACTTTTAATAGTCCGTGAGCCAGATGGGTGAAAATACGGTTTTCAATACCAACTCGGAGCACCAAAAAGCGATTTTTTTTTCTGGCAGAGGGTTAATTGGGATGACCAATAATATCGGGTGGCGGCCAATTCAAAATGGCGGCGCACCTCTACATTAAAGAGGTCATATCTCGGCTGCTATTACACCTATTGCGTTGTTCTATACATCATTCAATAGGCAACATGGCTGTCATCATTTCATGTTTGTAACAATTAGGCTGCGCCATCTAGTGGGAAAAAGTAAAACCAGGTTTTTCTTCGGTGTAAAGATATAGATAAAGGACATCGCACTTCTTCTATGGGATTTGGCTTTCGACCGAATTTTTTCAAACAGTAACATGTTGTTAAGCTTGCTCAAAGGAGCAAAATTGTCCGTTGCCATTTTTCTCTAGCTCTTATAGTTTGTCCAGTATCAGCGGTCAAAAGTGGACGTAACTTAGTATAGTCTATTTGTTAAAAGAATTCACGGCCCATCGGTTAACGTTCTACGTTCGCGCGTCGGTAGTCCGGTCTCACTATCAATAGAGTTTTCTTGCCAAGATTCGGGATGCTTCCCAAAACAGAGCGTCGAATTTGGTTTCGTTCTGATCGCACGATGAACGAACAAAGTAAATAAATAGTTAAATATTGAGTTTTAACTGTCGTGTGACCGTGACTTTAACCGACTGTGTGACTATAATCGATAAATAAGTGTTTGATTGGTTATGGTGTGACTGTTTCTTTCCTATCAGCGAGTGTTGAATGTGGGATTGAACGAAACAGTTAATCATATATATTCTGATTTCTTAAGTATTTCTTTTATGGTATGTTTTATTTTATTATTGCTCATAAAATATTGAATAATAAGTAATTCCACGTACGAAAATTCATCGAATAATTATTTGCGAGAAAAGAAATAATGAATAATGAAGTAGAGGTGTAAAAATCTTGGCAAGAAAACTCTATTTATAGTGAGCCCGGACTAGCGACGCGCGAACGTAGAACGCTAACCGATGGGCCGTGAATCCTTTTAAAAAATATACTATACTAAGTTTTGTCCACTTTTGACCAGTGATACTGGACAAGCTATAGGGGCTAGAGAAAAATGGCAATGGACAATTTCGCTCCTTTGATCAAGCTTAACAACATGTTTCAATTTGAAAAACATCTGTCGAAAGCCAAATCCCATAGAAGAAGCGCGATGTCCTTTATTTTTTAGATCCACGAAGCCATTGCTGGTCCATATTTTTATTACATCTTTTCCACAATCAAATTCCCTGACTTTTCCAGGTTTTCCCTGACCATTTCCGAACATTTTCCCTGACTAATTTTGTTCCAAGATTTTGTATTTTTTGACGTATATTTTAGTAAAAGTTTCCTATTTTAAATCGAAATTAAATTCGCTGACATTTCCCTGATTTTTAGACTAATTTTTAAAATTCCCCGACTTTTCCAGGAATTCTAGGTACTACGGCAACCCTGTTTTAGTACATTGAGGTCAGCTACAACAGACCCCGACTAAACTGCTAGGGATTCTGGGAGGCTTGCGTCTTATAGATGGGAGAAGAGAGTCTACGGCCTAGATATTACCCTTTTAAATTATCCGTGCGCCGCCATTTTGAATTGGCCGCCATCTTGGATAGCTTCCAGATATGACACGACACCTGATGTTTCCAGTCATCTCAAATAAGCCTCTCGTTGAATTTCGGATTCGCACCTAGTGGTTTTGGGCTTCTTACTATTAATAATTTGGGTTTATATATATTTCATTTAATAAATATTCGTATTTGTAATTTTGATATTTTAATAACATTTGAATCTTTGTAAAAGTGGTTTTGACCAATATGGTTGCAATATCTTGCGAAACTAGGCTTCTTCCAAATCCCGGGGGGGTTATCATTGAGTTGGGAATAAATAGAGGTACAAATAAATCTGGCTAGCGCGGGACCAATTTCGTTCAATATGGAGACTTTTTAAACTATATCGTTCAACCGTGGCGGCATCTGTCTCTAGTGGTGGAAACTATATTGCAATTGAATTTTTGCGCGAATCATATAACTTTACAAAATATAGATGGCGCTACCGCCCAATTATAAAGATGAATATCGTACAGTCTTGTCGGAACAGGTCCCGCGTAACCATGGCAACCGAAATGGTAATTGTAGCAGTATTATTCCCAATTCAATGGGGGTTATCTCTCGGCTTCTGAGGTACGCGACTCGCGAGAGCGGGCCACGCAGCGTTGCCAGATCGAACATCTGCAATTATCGTATCTAGGCCAAAATATTATCCTTTTTTCTTGAAAATTATCGCACATTTATTTTTGACGCCAAGTTTGAACTCATACATAAATACATTGAATTTATACGATTTTTTTGAAGCACTACAGGAGTTTTATTTCAGGGAAATAAACAAAATTACTATTATCATTATTAATTAAACTTTAAATATGTATAAAAAATGTTTGACAGCTAGGAGTAATAAACTTACACTCAGAACTACGCAGTACGTTCGACAGAAAACGAATATCATTCATTTTTAAGTAGAAGTTATATAATTTAATAATAAAATTTAAATCGTTTATAGGTTTTTCAAAAAATTTCAAAATTGTCGTACGTTGAGGCAGAATTATCCAAATAATGGTACGGCCAAAAATGTCGATGAAATTATCGCACTGCGCGATAATTATTGTACGTCTGGCGAGGCTGGGGCCATGTCTTTTATGGCTCTCTTGTCAGTAAAGCCAGAGACCGTAAAATCGCTGGTAAAGCCCTACCTTTTACCGGCCGCCAGGTAAAGAGTTCCCAAGCGACTCGAAGCGAGGCTAGTTTTTTTCTAGTGTCCAAGCGCGAGGCTATTTCTTGGAAATTTGCTCTCTCAACTTGTTAACCGGACATTCCACCACACCACTCTCAGAAAATAACATCGGTTATTGGTGGGGTCGCGCCAACCGTAATGCGAAAATCGCAATTTCATTTAGAGCGCCAATAATGAAGTTGTAGTTATAAAATATATATTAAACAGGGTAATTTAACTGGTAGACCTAAAAAAATTAAACTTATCAATATCTTTAAAATAAATCGACCAATAGGCCGATTTACACAGAAGAAAAACCTGTTTTTACTTTTTCCCACCAGATGGCGCAGGCTATCAAACATTGTTACAAAACATGAAATGAAGACCACCATGTTGCCTATCGAATTATGTATAAAACAATGCAATAGGTGTAATAGCGGACGAGATATGACCTCTTTAATGTAGCCGCCATCTTGGATAGCCACCAGATAGAACGCGACAACTGATGTTTTTGGTCATACCAATTAACACTCCACCAGAAAATAATACCGCTGAGTTGGTAATGAAAAGTTCACCTGACCCACAGACTTCAAAGGGAAATTGAAAAATCGTCTGATAACATACGCTATCACTTGTTTTAAACGTAATTATACTCAGTTGCAGTTTAAGAAAGGCAAAATATCCAGTATATTGAGCGGAAGGATACTAGCACCAATTTCCGGTAAATCGGCGGAAGGGATTTCAAATTTCGCCTATTTTCTGTTGAATTCCTAAAGGTTCCTACGCGTGTTATATTCACCCATTTAAGAAATATCTATTGCGTAAATTTAAAAGTGATCCATAAATATTTAAAATGTATATTATTATTTTTGATCTTCATTATAGCGTATTTTTACTATTATGTTCATAAAAAAATCATCAACTCGTGCGTTTATGTACGTCAACGTGGTAATCTCAGCATTTCGTGTTCTATACTTACCCTGGACTCGCCAAATGGAATTAATTTTTATGCCTCACTTGTAGTACTAAAAATAAATTATTACAACTGTTTTTAAATCTTATCTATGTTAATATATGAATTATCCATATAAGGCAATAGACGGTATTTTCAAAATTTATATAACCGCGGAGGTATACTTAGAAACGTAATTGTAAACAGGTCAAATTCGAAATTCCCGCCACCGATTTACAGGAAATTCGTGCTAGCACAGCACCTCACACAAAGAGACCGCAACCCGTCAAAAGTCGTGCATTTTCTTGTGTACAATTTTCATTGGCTAGACGCTTTAGCACCTGCTGCCGTCGGAAGGGGAAAATTTGGAAATTGTCTTCCACCCGCCCGTAAAACGTTCAGCGTAAAGGCTCGTCCAATGAAATTTTTACACAACACTGCGTTAGCGTGTTTAAGGGCTAGCTGCGTTCTCCATGTGTTTGCTGCTCCTAGGTGCTAGTATATATCCTCCAAATGTACTAGATATTTGGCCTTTCTTAACCTGCAACTGAGTCTGTGAAATCTGATGGAAGAAATATGAAATACTTTGATCCACCATAATTACAGAAAATAATACTCCCTTAAAGAACAACAAAAGTAGCGTAGAGTAAGCTACGTTGCAAAATCTGCTCAAACCGTACCGTGACACTGGAGAAAGGGGGAAACTGCAACATGAACTAGTTCAGAGAAAATCTTCCCGTGGCGCTGTTCTACAGCGCCATAGTTTCTAGATTCAGAGTCCCGGTGCAGTTTGGGCAGGTTCTGCCTCGTAGTTTTTCCACACTATTTAGGTTGCCCTTTACAGCAACCGTCGGTTCTATCATTGCCACCTGCATTATGAAAAGGCCCCTGTTATTACAGATGGCCATGAATCCATCCGAGTTTCGAAAAACGCGACTCTACTGGGGGGCGTGGTGCCATCTATTTATGGCAAAGAAGGCTACAATTTAAAATTTCCAAATTATAACGTCGGCAGAGCAATGAGAGCATGGGCATGGTCCGAGATCCACTGTAGAGTATTATAGAAAAACAACTTATACTCTTGTTAGTGGACTTTAACCTAAAATATATATCCCATGTAAAAATATTCTTTATAATTGCTGTAATTTATGTTATTGACCAATTTACAAACTATCCAATCAACGAGGAGTACATACATTTATAAGTACCTCCTTTTTTATTTCGACGCTAGCGACATCTATTTAAAAAAGAGTTACGACACGTCGAGCCGACACTAGTCTTGCCTTCCGAAGTATTAACGCGCAAAGAAAACCGTGACTATCGTTCAAACTCTGCTAAACCTGTCTATTGGCACCACGGTCCGTGAAAGAGGCTTAAGCTGCGTCAAATGTATGACGTAATGCAGCCGTTTCTATGAGAATCATCAATGAAACCCAGTAGCGGCGCTAAGGGTGGGCTGAAGTGGGCTTTAGCCCCCCTGCATTTCTGAGAGGGGCCACATATTTATATTAAAAGGGCCACATATTTATGATTAAGAGGCCACATATTTCAATTAATGAATTTTCTTTATCTCTAGAAATTTGTTTGGAAACGTTTTCTGTGGTAAAATATTTCAAAATCAATTCGTTTACTCAAGAAGATAGTATTAGTAGACCATAAACAGATAGAGGAAGGGAGCAGAAACTGAGAGAAAGTTAAATGGACAATAGAAAGAGAAGAAAGGGGCTGAAGGAAATTTAGGGAAATACCCCTGGCATGCACGTGTTCCCTCCAGGACGGATACAAGGTCAGTAGGGGGTCCAGTAAACGCGATGAGAGCCGCAACAATAAAACGACCTTGCTCTTCTCGCTTCCTGGAAAATTTTGGGTTTTTTCGATTTCACCACTTTTGCGAAATATGGTCAATCCAAGGTTCCCGCCAAAGACTATATAACTTATATCGTTTTAGTACACTTAATAGACTCGAATCATTTTTAAGAACAACTATGTCTGAAAATCAATTAACAAATTTAGCCTTGCTCTCTATAAATAGAGATTTATCTAATAGGCTGAGAGACAATCCTTTGTTGGTTCTTGACGAGTTTAGTAAAAAAAAGAGAAGAGTGCAATTTATACTTCGAGTTAAATTTTTAAATATGTATACGTTATAAGAGACATTTGGGAGGGCAAGCCCCAAAATTATAAGGGGTCACTAAAGTTGTAAGGGCCACAAAAGTCTTAGCCCACCTGTGAAAAAACCTTAGCGCCGCTACTGATGAAACCATAGTCTTAAAAAAATATGCCAAGTGCTTACAAATATGGATTTTCCTGATAAAACTTTTAAACTTAAAAATTTCCAGGATTTTCCTGATTTATAATTTCGTACTTGAAGTTTTACAGATTTTTGTATGTACCAAAGACAGATTATGTTCTTACCGCATAAGTCTTTTCCAATGGCGATTTTCAAATACCCATCAATTCCAAATTTTGTGCCCCACGAATTTCTTATGATGTAGTGAGGTATGTCTCCTAATTAAGAAAAAAGGTCAAAGTTAAAATCATTAGTGTCACATGTAAGAAGACGAAAGTCATTGCAGTTTTTTTTTTTGATAGACACAAATCGGTCTCGACCCAAGGCCTTAGACACCAGCACACAATAACTGATTAATCAGGGTGAGATAAGTATAACGGCCACGCCAACGGGGGAGACGTGGGGACAGGGGTGGGGGCACTCGTGGCGGAAGTATTCCGACCCCCCCCCCCTTGGGGGGATTGGTAGTCGTCCTCACACGGCCATGCACAAACTCTGCCTCCCAGACGCTTGGGATTACAGGAGTACGCCACTACTCCCGGCGAAGTCATTGCAGTCCAAATAAAATATTCCACAACCAGTTTACGAAAACGTCCGCCATTTTCGGTGTCGACTAGAGACAGCGCTGCCAGACAAAAACATTCTCTGTCGGCCCACGGCCAACTTTGATCTCGCGCTATAACGGCCAACCCATTTTCCGAAATTCCGTGAGCCAGCTATAAAAAGCGTGGCGCTGAGCTCATACAGTTTTTTATATTGGCTTCAATGCAAACGCTATTCTAAAAATAATATTCATACCGATATCTTTGCTCGTAGGTTAACATAGAAACTTCATCGAATGGGTTGGCCGCTATAGCGCGAGATCAAAGTTGGCCGTGGTCGGCCAAAAATGATGTTGTTGTCAGATTCAGATTATTTTGTTTTAATTACACCGAAAATGGCCAAATTTCATTTTCTAAGAGCCTCTTGGTTCAGATTTGAAGGTTAATTTAGCAATATTTGGTAAGAACACGTTGAGACCAATCGAATGATACCAATATCAGGTCATATCAATTTTCAAGGTCACCCGAAGTGACGTCACGTGGTTCGTATTTCCGGAAAGCCCCCACTTGAACCCGTAAGACAAACAGTTCTTTGTTACAAATCACTAACCTAATTAAAAAATACCTTGACCCATCGTGTACCTTATCACATGCTTATTTTGTCATGGGCTCTTGGACTATAGGAAAGTAATGTTTTCAAGCGTAATATCGACGACGGCTAGTTTTCTGATAAGATTCATAGAAAACCCCGAACCCGAAAACTGGGAATCCTTAACTCCGATTCTAATTTTTGAAATCAAACCGAGGTTTCTTTCTAGTTTAAAACTGTAGATAAAATTTTCAAGTTTTGCTGTCTTTAATAATAATAATTATCAGCTAGGCTTATACCCAAGGCACCACCACAGGTCCGAGTCTTCTAAAGAGTTTTAATTCTGTTATTCCAGGTGGCACGGGTTACTAGGTCATTATCGCCATCGAGTCTAAAAGCGGCAGTAAAAATTCTTCATCAATAGAGTAAAGGCACGGTGTCGTCCTAGTACGTCACTCTTTCCTATAGAAAAAAAATTTGCCACCAAAATGGCGGTCATGACCAAAGCTACGGAGTGCTCCTACTCTATTATTATCATTCCCAAATGGCACGACATCTCCGATGGTTTTCCAGTTGACTTA
The DNA here is from genome assembly GCF_980474605.1 of Leiobunum rupestre. Taxonomy (NCBI): domain Eukaryota; kingdom Metazoa; phylum Arthropoda; class Arachnida; order Opiliones; family Sclerosomatidae; genus Leiobunum; species Leiobunum rupestre. The sequence goes on along the minus strand of NC_143385.1, from coordinate 24,316,436 downwards.
TCCCTTGACCCAATTTTCTCTCTGGCTACCGCTGCTACTCCCTCATTGCCTCGCCCCAACTAGACGTCGCTACGTTGACTTTCTCTCTGGCTACCGCTGCTACCCCCTCATTGCCTCACCCCAACTAGACGTCGCCACGTTAACTTTATCTCTGGCTACCGCTGCTACCCCCTCATTGCCTCGCCCAAACTAGACGTCGCCACGTTAACTTTATCTCTGGCTACCACGGCTACCCCCTCATTGCCTCGCCCCAACTAGACGTCGCCACGTTAACTTTATCTCTGGCTACCGCTGCTACACCCTCATTGCCTCAACCCAACTAGACGTCGCCACGTTGACTTTCTCTCTGGCTACCGCTGCTACCCCCTCATTGCCTCGCCCCAACTAGACGTCGCCACGTTGACTTTATCTCTGGCTACCGCTGCTACCCCCTCATTGCCTCGCCCCAACTAGACGTCGCCACGTTAACTTTATCTCTGGCTACCGCTGCTACCCCCTCATTGCCTCGCCCCAACTAGACGTCGCCACGTTAACTTTATCTCTGGCTACCGCTGCTACCCCCTCATTGCCTCGCCCCAACTAGACGTCGCCACGTTGACTTTATCTCTGGCTACCGCTGCTACCCCCTCATTGCCTCGCCCCAACTAGACGTCGCCACGTTAACTTTATCTCTGGCTACCACGGCTACCCCCTCATTGCCTCGCCCCAACTAGACGTCGCCACGTTAACTTTATCTCTGGCTACCGCTGCTACACCCTCATTGCCTCAACCCAACTAGACGTCGCCACGTTGACTTTCTCTCTGGCTACCGCTGCTACACCCTCATTGCCTCAACCCAACTAGACGTCGCCACGTTAACTTTATCTCTGGCTACCGCTGCTACCCCCTCATTGCCTCGCCCCAACTAGACGTCGCCACGTTGACTTTATCTCTGGCTACCGCTGCTACCCCCTCATTGCCTCACCCCAACTAGACGTCGCCACGTTAACTTTATCTCTGGCTACCGCTGCTACCCCCTCATTGCCTCGCCCAAACTAGACGTCGCCACGTTAACTTTATCTCTGGCTACCACGGCTACCCCCTCATTGCCTCGCCCCAACTAGACGTCGCCACGTTAACTTTATCTCTGGCTACCGCTGCTACCCCCTCATTGCCTCGCCCCAACTAGACGTCGCCACGTTGACTTTATCTCTGGCTACCACGGCTACCCCCTCATTGCCTCGCCCCAACTAGACGTCGCCACGTTAACTTTATCTCTGGCTACCGCTGCTACCCCCTCATTGCCTCGCCCCAACTAGACGTCGCCACGTTGACTTTATCTCTGGCTACCACGGCTACCCCCTCATTGCCTCGCCCCAACTAGACGTCGCCACGTTAACTTTATCTCTGGCTACCGCTGCTACACCCTCATTGCCTCAACCCAACTAGACGTCGCCACGTTGACTTTCTCTCTGGCTACCGCTGCTACACCCTCATTGCCTCAACCCAACTAGACGTCGCCACGTTAACTTTATCTCTGGCTACCGCTGCTACCCCCTCATTGCCTCGCCCCAACTAGACGTCGCCACGTTGACTTTATCTCTGGCTACCGCTGCTACCCCCTCATTGCCTCACCCCAACTAGACGTCGCCACGTTAACTTTATCTCTGGCTACCGCTGCTACCCCCTCATTGCCTCGCCCAAACTAGACGTCGCCACGTTAACTTTATCTCTGGCTACCACGGCTACCCCCTCATTGCCTCGCCCCAACTAGACGTCGCCACGTTAACTTTATCTCTGGCTACCGCTGCTACACCCTCATTGCCTCAACCCAACTAGACGTCGCCACGTTGACTTTCTCTCTGGCTACCGCTGCTACCCCCTCATTGCCTCGCCCCAACTAGACGTCGCCACGTTGACTTTATCTCTGGCTACCGCTGCTACCCCCTCATTGCCTCGCCCCAACTAGACGTCGCCACGTTAACTTTATCTCTGGCTACCGCTGCTACCCCCTCATTGCCTCGCCCCAACTAGACGTCGCCACGTTAACTTTATCTCTGGCTACCGCTGCTACCCCCTCATTGCCTCGCCCCAACTAGACGTCGCCACGTTGACTTTATCTCTGGCTACCGCTGCTACCCCCTCATTGCCTCGCCCCAACTAGACGTCGCCACGTTAACTTTATCTCTGGCTACCACGGCTACCCCCTCATTGCCTCGCCCCAACTAGACGTCGCCACGTTAACTTTATCTCTGGCTACCGCTGCTACACCCTCATTGCCTCAACCCAACTAGACGTCGCCACGTTGACTTTCTCTCTGGCTACCGCTGCTACCCCCTCATTGCCTCGCCCCAACTAGACGTCGCCACGTTGACTTTATCTCTGGCTACCGCTGCTACCCCCTCATTGCCTCGCCCCAACTAGACGTCGCCACGTTAACTTTATCTCTGGCTACCGCTGCTACACCCTCATTGCCTCGCCCCAACTAGACGTCGCCACGTTGACTTTCTCTCTGGCTACCGCTGCTACCCCCTCATTGCCTCGCCCCAACTAGACGTCGCCACGTTGACTTTATCTCTGGCTACCGCTGCTACCCCCTCATTGCCTCGCCCCAACTAGACGTCGCCACGTTAACTTTATCTCTGGCTACCGCTGCTACACCCTCATTGCCTCGCCCCAACTAGACGTCGCCACGTTGACTTTCTCTCTGGCTACCGCTGCTACCCCCTCATTGCCTCGCCCCAACTAGACGTCGCCACGTTGACTTTATCTCTGGCTACCGCTGCTACCCCCTCATTGCCTCGCCCCAACTAGACGTCGCCACGTTGACTTTATCTCTGGCTACCGCTGCTACCCCCTCATTGCCTCGCCCCAACTAGACGTCGCCACGTTGACTTTATCTCTGGCTACCGCTGCTACCCCCTCATTGCCTCGCCCCAACAAGACATCGAAATTCTACTCTTATCGGCGGTCACGCCACAAAAACCGAGTAAACGTCATTTTTTTAAATTCGATATAATTAAGTTTATGGTTTCGATTTACATCACTTATCAACGAATATTACTGTACGTGTACAATTTGTACTTTGCATTTATACTTGAATTGGTGTTTACTAGGTTATCCCATGAGACAGTCGTGATGTTACCAGGTGGATTTTGTAAAAAAAAGGTTGATTGGATAATCCGTCTACCTGTCAGATCGTATCCAACTATCTGTACAGCGTGATTTCTTTTGGTGTCGCAGTGATATTGAATTATTCCTCCTAAATAGTCTTGCCAGCCAGTGGCATCGACAGCTGCCGTCACGGGTCCGTGTGTAGCCAACAGTTTCAGTATTTCTACCTCTTCACCGGTGAAACTGGAAATAAAATAATTTACTGATATATTTCCGATGTAAAAATAAGGCTGTGTTAGTTTTAGACATTTCGTCAGTTTTTGGTGATATTTTAATAGTCCAGCAATTAATCTACGGATGGCGCTACTTTTGCGGTTAGTTGACCGCCTTAAAAGCGATATATTTAAAGCAAAGGTCGGCTCAACGTGTAGTAAACATTTTTTCAATAGATGTCGCTAGCGTCAAAATAAAAAAGTGATACTTATAGGTACCCCTCAACTTGATTGGATCGTTTGTAATTTGGTCAATAACATAAACTACAGATATTAAAAAGAATATTTTACATGGGATAAATAATTTAGGTTTAAGTCCACTAAATAAAGTATGTTGTGACCATCGTCAATAGTTATTTGTCGATGCTCTGACGACGTTATCATTTGGCTATTTTAAATTTTAGCTTCCATTGTCGTAAATAGATGGCACCACGCTCTTCAATAAAGTCGCCTTTTTCGAAAAATAGGATAGATTCATGGCCATCTCTAATAACAGGTGCCATTTGATAATACAAATGGCCATGATAGAGCCGACAATTGCTTTAATGGTCCACAGAATCATTTGAAAAAAAGGGTCGAGATTCAGCTTGCTCATCCCTTTCCGTCACGTGACCTGGGCCAACCTTTTCGCTACATGTGATTATGTAGCCCCACCCTCAAAATTCAAAATATACTGTGACATTTTATACATCTATAATACAAGGTGGTTTTTTTTCGCTTGTCCGGGGACAAAAAGTGTAAACTTTTTACCCTAAAACGTTTTATTCGCCTGTTCTCGAGGTAAGATTTACCCTGTCCCGAATTTTGTTCGCTTGTTCCGGAGTATTAGGGTTACACTTTTTACTCCTCCTCGAAAGGAGGTGTAGAGGGAGTAATCTAGTTTTGTCGTCTGCTTAAATTTCGTTTCACGAAAATATGATGGGGAAACTTTTTATAAATAACCTTTAACCTTTAAATACTCCCTTTCTACTCCAACTCGTTTTTTTCGTCAAGACAGAATTGTAGTAAAATGACGTCATATAGCTACACTTTTTAACCTGCTCAAAAAACCCAGAACAGGCGAAAAAAACCACCTACAGTATCCCCTGGAAACTATATATGTACACACTTGGGATGTCTAAGGAAAACTACGGTAGCCCTGATGATTGTCTTAGAAATACTGTTGTAAGTCGGAAAATGACCGAGGCCTTTTTCCGGAAAATTTCCATCTCTTTCCGAAAAAAATAAAAAAACGTTTCATTCCATGATTTGTCTTATTGTTTGCAATTTTAAATAAAGCGGCATTTTCGCCTCATTTCTTCGAATCTAAAAGTAAAACTAAACCTCTAGACTAGTTTAAACTGATTAACAATGTAACACTATTAATGTTTTGTAGTATGTTTAATGATATTAGACATTTTATATCGATAAAAAGTTAAACATTAAAAACCCTTTAAAAGAAATTTATGTTTCAATTTTTTATTTTTCCGATTTGCGGAAAATTTTCCGCACTTCATTTTTTCGGAAAATTAACAACACTACTTAGAAACAAGCGTGGTTAACAAAAATATTTTCGCTTGCATCGTGCATGCTATACAGTGATTTCGGTATCACGTGACGAACTGAAACTACTCTATAATCACGTAGCCGACATTAAGCCTGGTTTCGAATGGAGGTTCACTTACCACTTGTGCTCTTTTTTTAACCATAGACAGTATATATCCCTTAGGGATATATACTGTCTATGTTTTAACCATCTAAATACGCAATTTTACGCGGAACTAGATCAGTTTCGTAAAGAACGTGACAAATTCTTCAAGACCTTCAATGTAAGAACTAATCTGGGTTTCTTGATTATCTTTACGTGGCGCGTCTTCTTAGCCAGCCAATGAATTTGAATAAACATTCGATTTAGTTTAAGCCTTGCCCGTTTCTCGAGTTCGACGGGTCCGACATTCGTACAAATCCCGTACACTCTAGAGAAAAATGATTTTGTAAATCAGGAAATCAACTTGAAAATCCCGAAATCTGGGCGAAAATCAGTTCCAATATATCGACATCAGTTTCTGATTACTGAAATCCCCTTGAGATTCAAAATCCCGTACGCAAAATGTCGGACCCCTCGCTCGAGTCCCTTTAGCAGCACGGTGTCAATGGATCCGTAGACAGTTAGACTCGATGGTTTGGCCTAAGTTGGCGTTTTGGGTATTAGACCATTGAGTTGGGAATAAATAGAGGTACAATTAAATCTGGCTGGCGCGCAAGGGCGTATCCAGGATTTTATTTCAGGGGGGGTTTTGAGGAAAAATTTCAAGGGGGGGGGGTGCTGACGGAAGTTTCACTGATTTTTATTAGGCACCTCCCCCCCGGTCATCAGAATTTCGGGGGGGTTTGAACCCCCAAAACCCCCCCTTAAATACGCCCTTGCTGGCGCGGGACCAATTTCGTTCAATAAGGAGACTTATTCAACTTTATCGTTCTACCGTGGCGGCAACTATATTGCAATTGAATTTTTTGGCGAATCTGATGCGAAATTGAAATGTATGATTTCTCGTAACAAACAAACCTTTGAAGTTGTTTAAAAATAATTTTTTTCTGTCAACACGATCCTTTTTAACTCAAGTTACGGTGAGTTAGCTAATAATTATTAATTTTTAGCCATCTAACTTTACAAAATATAGATGGCGCTAGCGCCTAATTATAAAGATGAATTTCGTACAGTCTTATCAGAACAGGTCCCGCGTAACCATGGCAACCGAAATCGTAATTGTAATTATTATTATTCCCAATTCCATGTATTAGACTAGCTGTTTATAATTATTATGCTAATTAAAATAAGACGGACAAGCTAGCCGTAATATTAGTTCCACAACAACAAAAAAATATAATAATAACTAAATATCTGATCCCCATATATTATCTCAAATTAAAATTGTGACCGCGAATTTTTCAGACCACATTTATCGACGTGTCGTGCATATTTAGCACCTCAGCCGTCGCTGAGAAATCAGGGTTCCGAATTCATAGGCCCCCAAGGGAACAAGCGTCTATGGCGTTCGATAAAGATTTTCATACCCGATAACTATTAATAACACTATGAAACTTTATGATACGTACTTGTAGCACGTGTAGTTGTGATGTATTTTCACTCCTATCTTCGGTCTGAACACAACGAAAAAAAATGTTAAAATGTGAGAAGTGGAAATTGACATTTTGAGGTTCAATGGAGACTTCTAACGACAATTTCTGCTTTGACTAGAGTTACATAGAACAGACTACTTACAAGGAGAGTACCGGAGGTGTTTATTGCCGATTTTGTTCAAAGTCGGGCGTAATGTAGACCTATATGAGGTATGAAATTTCCCAAAACGAGACGTTGCACTACCCATTCGATTTACCATGGCAACCGAAAATGTTTTTGACCACTTAAAACAAAACAATTCTCCATTTAAAAAAGCATGGGATTTGCTCGGTTTCATAGGGTACCCTGTACGAAAATTTAAAAAAAAAATTAAAATCACGAAATGGGTAATTTGGACCACATTTAGGTAAATTCCATCAAGTTTGAGTAAATTGGAACCTTTTTTTGGGGTAAAATTGTAACAATTGTTGGGTAAAATAAGGAAAAAATCTTATTTTTTTTAAGTGGTCAAAAACATTTTCGGTTGCCATGGCAAATCGAATGTGTAGTGCAACGTCTCCTTTTGGGAAATTTCATACCTCATATAGGTCTACATTACGCCCGACTTTGAACAAAATCGGCCATAAACACCTCGGGTACTCTCCTTGTTAGTAAAGGCAAAAGTGTCACTTTTGGTAAAGGCATAGACAAATAAAAGAAACTCCATAACAGCTACCTTGTATCTTTCCCCGTACTAAAGGTTTCGTCTCCTCAACGTCACCCTTCCCTTGGGGGTGGAGAATTGGGTATTAATACCCGACTAATTTTCCCGTTCGGTAACCGTAGGTCCAAAAATTATTTAAAATGTCCGTGACATAAGCGGTACCAAAAGTGACGTAATTCTGCGCTTGCCACATTTATTCAAAGGTAGCGCTAGTAGTCGAGGGTTACGTTGAAAATACGCCTTTCCTGGAGGATAGCTGTCCTGGATAATTGTTTATTTGTCTATGGTTAATGGCGATCTCAATCTTCAAAATCTTAATCTCGAAAATATTTTTAAAACCTTAAAATTAAAAATATCGACAATAATTTGGGTGATCGAGACCTTGACAATAGGATCTTGACCTTTAGAATTGGAAATTTGGGCACCCTTGATTTACAAGTAGCAAATTTATTAGAAACACCATTGCCAATATATTTTAAAAAAACTCATTAATATTTTTTGAAAGCTCCAAAATATTTTGTCTTTTTATATATCCTAATTAAATTAAAAACAAATGTGTGAAAAAATGTAATTGAAGAGTTACTTCATTCGGCAAATTTCATCAGTTTCGTCCCTGAACGGATAATTATCTTCCGTCGTGAGTGCCACGTCATTCTGGTAAAATAAAAATAAAAACAAGCTCTGAGATCTCTGGCTTCAGACGATCATATGTGTCGATCATAAGTCAATATTTAACATTTCTTGAATAATACCAAATAATAATTAATTGAGGTGCCTAGCCTCTAGTACTTCGCAGAGTAAATTAGACATATTTTTAAAAACAAAACGTCTGCGTGGGGTGGCGCATTGGCTAGCACTTTCTTAGCCTGCAACTCACTGTGAGTTGCAGGCTAAGAAAGACAAAATATATAGTACAATCGGCACAAGGATACCTCAGATCGTTTCCGGTCATTCCACCGCGCGAAATTTGAATTTGGCCATTTTACGGTCAAATTCGAATTTTGCTCTTTTTGTCGTCTTTTAGCGCCATCTAGAGACCGAAATTGGAATCTTTATTTGTAAATTTCATAATTGTGGTGGTGAGCAAATTTAAGGCATTCCTATCATTCTTAAATTTAAAATAGTATTTATAATTATTTAATTTTGTTAATTTATTTCTACGTCTTACCAGTTAAATCGGCAGTTTCTTTTAAAATAGTTACCACGCTTTCTTTGGGGTAACGTTGTCTTAATGAGCTATAGACGTTTAAAATTATGTTTTTATCTTTACTTTTTAACAATAAACCTTTATCGTGCTTTTTATAGTAACCTCTTGGGCTATTTAAAATATTTGGAGCTTCAATTATCGAACCTTCTTTAGCTGCATTCAGTAATTAAACTCATGACAACATGAAATTAAAAAATAGATTCCAATTTCGGTTCCTAGATGGCGCGAAAAAACGATGAAACTCACGAAATTTGAAATTGACCGGAAATGGTCTGAGGTATCCTTGCGCCGACTGTACTATATATTTTGTCTTTCTTAGCCTGCAACTGACTATAGCACTCCGGCGTTGATTTTGCAAGTTCTCTTCTCCCTGGTTAAGAGGTTTTCTCCCAGTTTTTCGGTTTCCATAAAACCTTTTTCAGGTTAATGGTAATACTTAGTGCAAGGAGCTGTTGGCTGGCGTAGCATGAAAGGCTTGCCACCACCCTCCTACGCGTAACGCATTATAGCCCGGCCACCTGAATTAATGGCATTAAAAAGATAATTTGGGCCTAAGGTAGTGCCTTTGGTATAAGCCTAGCTGCTTATTGGTTTTTATTATTTCTTAAGCTAGAAACATGTGATGTTTCATCTTCAAACGTTTAATAACTAATGCTCCCTGTAATCCAATTAAGTTTAATTTTAAGGAAATTAAAGATAGCCCCCAAATTGTTAACCTAATATTTGTTTTTGGGCCACCTTTCGAAGGATTTAGGAGCACCTTTAAAATTTGAAGTTAGGCCGCTACTGATATTCGTTATACAAGTAAGGCTTTATGGTCACAGAACTAATTAAGTTGTCGAACTACGAATAGAGATCAGGTTGAAACTGACTTTACATTGGTAAGCCATTCAAGAGCGCCACAAGTGTCTCCACCGTCGCAGCCGTGGTTGATGTCCGAGCAGTCGATCATCTGCTGAACGCTCAGTTCCTCCAGAACATCCGTCTTGAGTGCCACCATTGACTCGATTGTTGCGACTGTGCTAAAAGCCCTGAAAGTGCGCAATTATATTTAATTTCTTGAAATTTTCTTGCCTGTCCATAAATATATTAGGTATAAAATCTTTCGAAAATGAGGTGGTGCGCAGAGAATTTCACATAAGGTGGTAGCATAAGTAACATAATAACAATCACACTTCCTACTGCTTTAATACTAATTTTCTAACCGAACCTTTTTTCGGCACTGATACTCTCTTTAAGCTGTGACTTGGACTCGCGACTTACTGTTTTGGATGACTACTTTTTGATAACAATTTAAGCCTAATATCGGAGAGCACGTTCTGAAGCCGCGAGGGGTTTTGGCTTTGTTTAGAAGCCCGCGTGCGAATCATGCGTGATTAAAAAAATATGAGCTCGTGGCGCCGAGAAAAACTTTTTTAATTTTTATCATTTTAGCATAATATTCCGCCTATCTATCCAATCAGACATTTCGGCTTAGCGGAAGTCTCGCATACTTTAGACACTGGAGGGCAATAACTATGAAAATCAGTTAGGTTGTAAATCTCGTTAATTGTCATACTTATTGTTGTTATGTTACTTATGGTGGTAGGAATAGAGGCACCTTAAAAGGCAATCAACAGTCTTCCTAGCGGCAGAAACGAGAAGTACACTATCTACGGCCCAGTTGAAAGCAAAAATGAAATACGGTTTAGCTCTCCTTTCTCTTGAAGCCCAAAATTTTTGTTTTCTGGACGGCCATGGGAATGGAACCTAAGTGCTTTGGGTACCCAGTACCCAGGGTCTTTAGAGCCTGGATGAAAAACTCGTTTGGGGGCTTCTGCGCTTTAGAGGGGACGCAACAAAAATGAGGTAAAACAGAACTTGTAATTGTTAGGACAATACAAAAGCAAGATAATTTTAAGCTCATTTAGATGGAGTAGGAAACGCGAAGATGTCATTATTTAATTTTAAGGTATTACATTTTCCGGTTTCTTTCACTAGGGGGGAAAATATAAATATCACTGAATTATAAACCTGACGAAAGCTAGCGTTTTTATAAATTTTAACATTAAAATGTTTTAAACCATGAAGTATCCGTCGTGTTTCATTTATAATTTTTCACTATCTTTATACTCTTTACAGACGAGGCTTATAAAGCCGGGTTTAGATCCCGTTTTTGAAACCAGAGCTTATTTAGCTATACTGAAATGTGCTATAAAAATTTAACCTTGGTTTACTGAACCCAGTTTTATTAGCCTCGTCTGAATAGGGTATTAGGGGAACACTTCTTACCGTTGGGACCATTTATACTTAAAAACTTAAGTGGCCCCTTATTGTTGAGAGTCCGCTATTTACCCCACTGAGCGCTAATAAAATTGGAACAGGGTTGCCACAGTTTTTTCACAATTGAATTCCCTGATTTTTCCAGGTTTTCTCTGACCATATCCGGAGATTTTCCCTGACTTATTTTGTGCCAAGATTTTGTATTTTTTAACCTTTATTTTAGAAAAAAAATTCCTATTTGCAATCGAAATTAAATTCCACGACTTTTCCAGGTTTCCCAGCCTTTCCAGGCAACTCTTTTGGAACTTGGAAAATATGAATGAACAAGCCTCCGTTTTCCAATTTTTTAGGAAGGATTCAAGTGGATAACAGCTAAAATAAGAAGTGAAATTTTAATTCGTAGCTGAGACACTTACCAACAAGCGCCACATTTGTCTTGATTTCGTACTTTTCCAATAATGCCTTTGTCTCTCCTGAAAAAAATAAAGCTTATGAATACGGTACATTTTTATTGAAATATTGAACGTATCTGTAAAAGATTTTAAACTTGGGGGAAAATATGGGCGCTAAAAACGAAATATAACCCCGTTAATATAGTAGATAAATAGATCGCCTTGTGCGGCTGTCGTACAGGCAGGACTTAGTTTATGGAATTTTATGACGCTCTAAATGCCGCTTTCCGATTGGTCAGATAAAATACAAAAAAAACTTGATTTGGTTGTTAGGTGGTATTTTAAGTCTCACGTGATACGACGTCACACCATGTTTTTCTCATGAAAAAAACTACACTAAATGGTGGCCATAGCCAAAGCTGCGCATATATTACCAAAAAGGTACCAGTGCCCACCGGCAATATGAAAGACCCTTTAGGAATTACCAGAAGAAAATAGGGGGAAGTACGCTTCTAGTCAGCTTTGGAAAGGCGTCACTTTTCACGAATTTTCGCGCCAAAACGGTTTGGCGGGAAATCGCGGATGAATACATCGTTTAAAAAGTCATTTTTCTTAAATTGAACAATTGTAACATATTGCCCTTCTCATTCTCTGCTATTTGAGCTAAGGCGTATTTGCTTTCGTCGATTATAGCCGTGTTGAATCAAAACAAAAGTAGGACTACTTTTTCAGTTTGGTTTATTATGCGTAAAAAGGCGTTTTCGTGGGTCACACGACGACTTCTACGGCTCAAAGCTACAGATACGTACTTCCCCTATTTTCTTCTGGAATTACCCACCCGGCCCATGCAAGGGGTCGCTCGACACGTTGAAGTTTAGGGGCTTACGGGACTTTGCAATAAATAGTAAAGTATTTTATGAACTAATAAAAAACATTTATTTACACATTTTACTTCGGAGCAGAACTCTTAATTACTCTCTCGGTCTCAGTGTTGGGCATTTTTGTCAAAGAGCCGCTCAGCTCACTCACCGCTAGCACTCGCTAGCCTAATATCCGCTCACGCTCACGTATTTTTGAGCGATAAAATCGGCGCTCCTCTCTTTTCGCTCTTTTTTGAGCACCGAAATTGGCACTCCTCTAATTTTCGTTTCGCGTTCTTTAAAAAAAAACATTTTGCCGCTCACTTTCGCTCACAAAAACGCTCGCAATGAGAGGAGCGGTGCCCATGGCTGCTCGGTTTATCACTCGGACTCCTCTGTCTAAACTCTACCCTCTAACCCCCATTGAAATCTCTGTTTCGGCGTCAACCTGTCTCGCAACAGGGGAACGAAACGGACCATCCTTGGTTAACGAAATAAGAGGAGAACGGTTTCCTCCTCGGATAACCCCAAATACCGAAGTATGTATACAAAACAAGCTTTTAAGAGCTAACGAAAACGTAGCCGACCCTTACACCCGTATTTTCTAGAGTCATAATGAATATGTATAGACCAATAGTCATCTCAATAAACGCCGCTCTCCTTTCGCTTCTCCCATGACGTAGTCACTGATCTGAAATATTTTCTGTCGGGCGGTAACAGGGTTACCAATTCAAGCGGTAACCAACCAAATAAGCCTAATTCAATCCGACTTGTAAAATAGATTTTGCGTTTCACTTTCATCATGCTTTCACAAAAGAGACAAGCCTTTGCACACGTGTTCGTCCTGGTCGAAGTAAATGATAAATTTTATATGATATAACGGTAAAATTTTATCTTTTTTAAACTTTTATATAACTTTTACCGCCTAAAATGTGGTCTTATTTTCGGCACTGCTTCAAAACCAAGAGACAAGGACTAAATAAAACCTTGCTTGCCATTGTACGCTCTCAGTTATATTACTCCTTGGGGACTCGGCTTTGGCCCCGCCTACGAGATAAAAAATCCCCTTTGCGCGCGCTCTACTCTTACGTTGTTGTTTGTTAAGTTAGCATAGTGACGTCAAAAAAACCGTCAGCCACATCGAAACGAAAATCTGCCGCGATAAGCATTCCAAGTAGAGGTATGGATTCCTGATTTAGTTTATAGTTTTAGATTCGTAGCCTGCTTGTGGGTGTGGCTTATGTTCGTTGCCATGGTAACGCGTATCGGTCGGCCATGCCATTAAGACGCCCATGGCGGTCACGTGATTATTTCGCGGGGTCGTGTGGCGTTTTGCCTCGTGATCTGTAACGTGAAATTAATGCCGTTTCAAGGTGGGGCTTAGTTATGACGTATGCCTACGACGCTACGAGCAAGCACCCAATTCGTTCGAACAGAGTATAAATAGAATGTGTATAGATGAAGCCCACTTATTGATCACACATCTCTCTGTGACGTATGCAAAACAACATGTAGGTCAAAAATGGGTGTTTGACGGTAGGAAAAATGAGGGTGGGTTTCTTCGTGTTGGCCGCTATTTTGACCGCGGGTTGCCACCTCTAGGAGTGGTACAACCGAAGTGGGTCGATTTTACGAGCTCTTAAAATGTTTGTTTGAAAAAAAGGTTCCTAAAAAATGTCGTCTGAAACTTAATTTTTTCCAACTGGTCGAATAGATGGTAGGGCTCTCCATCCAACCGCAAAAGGACGTCCTTGATACGACTTTATCGACCTTGAAGAATTATCGCCATTTTACATGAATCAGGGTTGTCAAAAACTCGCAACAACACCTCATTGTGCAGTTTTTGTCTGAAAAAATACACGGTTTGTCGCACCTGCAGCAAAAACTTGCTAACTCTGATTATGACTAAATTAATTTAAAGCGATAAATTTGCTGTACTTACCAGTCAACCTTCTGCGGAATACCTTCAAGGTTTTTGAAATCAACTGTTTCACGTTTCCGGCGATTTCTGTGATCTTGTTTGGTGGGATTCCAAGCCCTTATCACTGCAAACAATTGCATAAAAAAATGGTAAACTTATGAAATTACAACCAATGACCAATATTAAAGGGACTTTTCCCCTTTCTATTCAATAACGGCGCGCGACGAACGCTCGATGGCCCCTGTTAATTGGAACGTGCCACCAAGCGTGCGTTGCGCGCCGTCAATGAATAAATTTAAAGGGACCCACTGGCATTTTTACGAGGGGCTAACCACTGTCAGATGGCCTGTACACCGTTTACGCGTAGTCAACACTGATAAAGGTACAGACTCTAAAGATTACGCGTAATATCATAGGTACAGTCGTAGTAGTAGCTTGTACACCGATTACTATAGCCCCTCGCGTTTTCACTGGTTTGCTGCGCGAGCTCCGGAAAAATTATAGAATATGATTAACCGGTCCTGCTATCACGTGGTACATAAGAGGTGGAGCTACTGGATTTTGACACCGATTTTTAAAACGCCGGTGTGGCCCTTTAATAAAAGGGGGAAAAGCCCCTCGAATGTACAGTTGTGAGCGCCATCTTAAACAGCTTAGCTTCCCAAGCTCAGATCTTTTTCAAAATTTCCCTCGCCGAATTCACGATTTATGCGTGCGACTAAAGCATAACCAGCAACATTCCCTCAGCTCACAGCGATCCCATAAAACCATTTTCGGGTTGGCATGCCTCAGACTTACAACCAGGGTCAGTGTCGGCGATCCCGTGGAGGCTCGAGCCCCAGAGCCTCCACAGGGAAAAACATACGGGGCCAGAGCCCCCACAGAAATTAAATTGAGGATAAATAGCAATCAGGGAAAAAATTATCATCTCACTTTTTCGAGCCTAAAATGCCGGAGTCAGTGAATGCAAGGACTGATCCCATTGAAAATCGTAAAAAATATTTTATGTCTAATATCCCCCGCTTATAGTGTTTGTAGCTATAATAACTATAGTCGTGGTGCTATAACCATAGTAATTTTCCACCATGTAACCACGGGCAACTTTGATCTCTCGCGCTACAGCGACCAACCCATTCGTTGAAATTCCGTGAGCAAGGATTTTCCCCCTATAAACTGTACTATAACCTGTAGATGTTCAGCGCCACGCTCGTTTTTATATTGGCTTCAATACAAAAATTATTCTAAAAATAATATTCCGCTAGGGGCGCTCAAACCGATATCTTTGGCTCATAGGTTAACATAGAAACTTCAACGAAAGGGTTGGCCGCTGTAGCGCGAACAGCGCGTGGTCGAAGTTGGCCGTAGTGTAACCCCCTCTTTCTAATTTGTTGCCATCTTTAATAATAATAGAAATCAGCTAGGCTTATACCCAAGGCACCACCTTAGGCCTAAGTCATCAGGCGACTTTTAAAGCCTTGGTGAATTAATATCGTTTTCGTTTAACAAGGGTTAGTAATACATTCCATACCGTACTCGTTATCCAAACCCGATACGATACGCGTTAAGAATTGATAATCAGCTAGGCCATAAGTTAATGATCATTAACTTATGGCTAGGCTAATACCCAAGTCACCGCCTTAGTACCAAGTCATTGAGCGACGTTTAATGGCTTTAAACGGGTTACAATGCGTAGGAGGGTGGTGGAAAACCCTTCATGCCACACGAGCCAACAGCTCCCTACACTTACTAATACCATTAACCTCTACAAGTTTTTATTATCCAGAGAGGTTGCATATTGATGTCTCGAACCTTGTTATGGAAAATGAAATCTTTCTTACCCAATTCGTTGAACTCCTGCGGAGTGAGGTCTGAGAATTGGGTGATTCCGTAAATGGCTCCGTCGTCGTGAGATCGATTCCTATTGAGCCATTCTACCCTTCGCAATGAATTCTGAATTATTTCAAAAGCTACGGTTAAACATTTCAATATTGCGTTTAAAATAAACCCGAGAAAACCACTACTTTATTTCTAGATAAACTGCTATTATGTTTCTTAAATAGGGGCAACGAAATTGTAAATGTGGATGCTGTAGTATCGTCCAATCATAATTTAATTCTTCGTTTACCCTGCATGATTAATGAAAACTGTTAATTAAAACCGCTTTTATAAGCTTCTTCTGCAGAGAGCGTATGCGGTCTCACACGACGAGTAAAACCTGTTAATTTCCCAGTATGAAACAAGCTATTGAATACGATTCTAATGCTAGTTATTGGAAGACGCTAGCTCACAACGACTTTCAATAAGGGGTTAGCCACTGTCAGATGGCCTGTACACAGATTACGCGTACTCAGTGGCGTAGGAACGGGGGTACAGGGGTACAATGTACCCCCCTTGAAATTGGAAAGGGGCGCCAAAGTGGTATGAAAAGGGCGCCAAATTGTTTTAGAAGGGGCGCAAAAAGGATGGTGATGAGGGGGCGCCAAATTTAGCATCCAAGCTGTACCCCCCTTAATCCAAAACGTTCCTACGCGCCTGCGCGTACTCAGCACTGTTAAAGGTACAGAATTTAATGAGTACGCATACTCTCATTAGTACAGTCAAAGGTACGGCCGTGTACAAGTATATCAAGAAGTAACTAGCCACTCAACTTTGAAAAACAAGCAGTATTCGTCAGGGTGGGCATGCTACTGCTATTCGCTCTTGAAGGCGTTGGAATGTTGTTTATTTCTGCCTCTATGATATTATTTGGTGTAGTAGGCGCCAACAATGCTGTCATGGTTTTTTATCATAGCGAATTTCTCTCCTAACCTTGGTTTTTAATATGTAGGCATTATTAAAGGCACAATTAGAAAAGTACCACAGTAAAGTAAAGTACACCTAAATGTTTAGATAATAATAAATTCTTGTTAACAGTTTACATTGGTTAGACGCTTTAGCGCCTGCTGCCGTCGGAAGGGAAAAATTCGGAAATTGTCTTCCCCCCGCCCGTAAAATGTTCAGCGTAAAGGTTCGTCCAATGAAATTTGTACACAACACAGCGTTCAGTGACAGATTCGGCTATTCGTGTGAAGCTTTCCAAATCTTACATCGTTTTTACAAGCAATTAAAAATATTCGCTAGATTGTATTTTCCATATTTTTCTTTAAAAGGATAATGAGCATCCATACTTTGGTCGATAAACGAAGAACTTCAATGAAAACACTCAACATTTGTGTGCCCCCAAACGTAAATATTTCAAGGTAGCCTACCTTGCCTATCACCTGACTGCGTAAGGACCTTGAGCAGACTTTTAAAAAAGGCGCATTTGGGTCGGCTGCCAACCATGAAAATTAACCGACTTTAGCATAGGGCGTTATAAATTAGGTTCCTACGTACTTTTCAGCCAAATGGTCAACTAACAGAGCATCTAGTGGCGAAAACCTGAAATTCCTGGATTTATAATTGAAAGTCCGACTTAAATTTCCCTTGGTTCAATTAACGCAACACGCTGTGGTCAGTAATCGTTTTCAGCGACACGATGAACCAGGGCTAAACTGAATTTATGTAAAAATATTTGTTCAAAAAACGAAAATATTTGCGTAGGCCAAATGTGTGCACAATATTTTTTGGTTTTTTATTTAGTTTTGACTGAGAATTCCTATCTCTATTTCAATGTTCAACCGTAGGTCTAATTGACACTTCCACAACCAGAGGGCACTACGTAAAAAACTCTATATTACTACAACAAAACATTTAAAACCCTGCCACTAGGTAGCGTCAATTAGCATTTTTAGTTTCGACGTAGCAGCCAACGCGAGAAGACTAATGGACATTATTTTTATTTCCTACGAATTGTGGAAGCTTATGATTTGGGGAAGCAGATAATATTTGAACAGGGTTTCCATGCATTTTTTGCTCTAATTTATTTACCACCAAAAATTTAAAGGCAAGCCTGTTTTCCAGTCATTGAAGAACAGTTTTTCCAAACATCTTTAACCCTGTTAAAATATCGTCTGCTTCGTCAATTATTTTCATAACTTTTAAACTTCCAGAATCTGCCGGTTGGAGGAAATAGGAATAGCGTCCATTGGGGATCCTACGATAAACAAATACAATCGACCAATAACTGTTTCATGTCTGAGCACAGATTGTTTTACCTAACACGTCATAAGGTTCTATTTACAACTATTTGAACTCAATATACGCTGCTACAAAGAAAAACGTTGACTTAATATTTTTTCCAGATTTCGGCTATCTGTGTGACTGACTGACTGTGCCTGTTGGTTGATTAGTGCAATCTGCGCGAACGAATAAATCTTAGTGGACTTTTAATAATCTTGTTCTGCGGGAAACTATCAAAAATGCTGTGGTACCAATATCTTTTACATTATTATTTTTACTGGATGCTGTTACGAAATTTGCGTGATGTTCTTGGTAAGTAAAATATGGTATTATTGTGATTGCGCTTGCCTCAATGTATACCCGGGTACCCAACGACGATATATATGTGTTTAGACTATTCTAAATGCGAGAGTCTAAATGTCACTTGGTACTTTGCAATAGCCTAGGTATCTTCACCCTTATTAATTTTAACCCTTAATTATTGCAATACGAAATGCATTTATGCTATTGGATACACTAAAGGAATACACTAGATTTTCGTTGGTGTCAATAGATAGATCTTAGCAAATTTAGAACGTAAAAATAATTCAGTCATAAGTTATTTGAAACACAAGTTACAATTTAAGGATTGGAAAATGAAATTTTAGAGAATTTAACGAATTTACGTCAGCTTTTTTTTAAATAAAAGTGACTCTTCAAGTTACGTTTTATCTATAAAAAATAAATTGTAATGTTTAAAATAAATTTAAATTCTAAGACGTTATCAAATTCTTAAAATTGCCCGACTTTTTAGGCCTATTTTTAAATTCCCCGACTTTTCATTGTTTTTCTTGACCTGTGGCAAGTGCAACCGGGTTTGTACTTTCATTGGGCCAGATCGGTCCGTGGCAAAGGAAAACGTCACCAGCGGAAGACGTTAGTTTTAGGGAACCAATAAGATATCGAGCTGTTTCGATTTTTTAGGAGTCAGGAGCAGTGTTCCAAGTTAAAAATAGTAGAGAAAATAGTTAATTTTTACAGACTAGCCAATGTGGAAAACAGTGAAAACTATTTTCAATGAAAAATATCTTAAAAAATATATCGGAGATATTAATTTAAATTAAAGACATTTCATTTTATATTTTTATTGTCTTATGACACATAAAAGTATAATATTACTTTTCTAAAGTAGTTGGAAAATTTCAACTAAAATAGTTACAATATCCTTTAACTATCCACTATTGGCATGAATGTATCATTTCAACCATGAATATCCAACTATATAATTATCCTTTCCACCATCTGGGGCTCAGATGGGCGGTGACTTTGTCATTGACCCGATCCACAAAACGTTTCCGGGATTGCGCGATTTAACCGACGAAGAAAATGATTCTTCCTTTATTCCCTTCACAATCAGCGATTATCAGCGCCGCAGGTGTGAAAAGACATGGGAGGCAGCGGACAATATTGGAACCCTCGGAGGGCGACAGAAATACCAGAGGTTTTATTCCCTTTCAACAAATTTACTTGATAATAGGGGTGTGCAAAATATTTGGTAATACCAAATAATTTGATCGAATACCAAATCGAATATTCGATTCGTCGAATCGAATAGCGCTTGGAAAAGTTCGCGAATATTCGTTTTTCCTGATCAAATAGTCGAATATTCGAAAAGGGAAGGAAAAAGTATTTGATATTTTCAAATAGTTTGCAAACTGGTCGAATAACTGCGGGTCTTTTTCTAATTTGTTGCGTTTCAAGGCCATCAAAGGAGAAGGCAATGAAAATTTCGAACTACTCCTTATTTCTGACACCTCTTTAGGCCACAGCGGCAACGACCATATATAAAGAGTACCTTGCAAGTCCATAGTCTGTGTATTAACACTTGGCGAAAGGCAGAAGCTATTTATTTTAGCACCTATAATTGGCTAGATTATTGACGTGTTTTCTGTTTTCGAATTTTCTAGAATAACAAAGTAAAACTTAAACGAAACTGGGCGAAAGGTGGTTAAAGCAACTTTGTGATTAAAAAAGTGCATTTTGTTTAACATTTTGAATTTATTTGAATGGTAAAGTCAAGAATTTACAGTAGCGTTGCTTCCACGGGGCTAGGCGGATACGTTTTCCTGGGGCCCTCAAGGTAAAGACCCCGAAAATCTATGAACGATAATAAATCTACTGTATAAATTTCATCTAAATAAAAGTAACATAATTCTACAAATTCGAGGGCGTCAACAACCTAGTATACGTAATCAATTTAGTACAGACGAAGCTCTACTTGTACCTTGGAGGAGGGAAGTATTCTGGAGTGGAAAATCCCATAGCGGTAATAAGAACGTCATTTCCCGCCTATTGCTGTTAGAATTACCCAGACTACCCCGGTTAAACCGGTTTTTGGTCGGACGTCAGCTTTATCTTCCATCATTCAGGCTTGATGACGTCCGACCAAAAAGAGCATGATGGGAATTTTACAAAGCCGCAGGTGGCGCCCGACTTTTCCACTCCAGAATACTTCTCTCCTCCAAGCTTGTACACTTATTACGGAGAATACTCAGCCCTCGGATTTTAGGTTTAAAAATGTTTGGATGAGGCCCCTTTATCAAATTCCACCCTGGTCCTCAATTAATATAGTTACGCTACTGAGCATTTAATAAATAAAATAAAAATTATCTTTTTGGTTTAGTATTTTGCTATTTTCTAGTAAAACGTCCTGTGATTTCAATAACTTTTTTAAATTTTTTTTTGACAAATATGCAAACTATTTGGGTATTTGAAAAACAAATTAGACGAATTATTTGATATTCGAAATACTATTTGGTATTTGATCAGTTAACTGGCTTGGATTTTTGACCTAAAATATTCGACCAAATTATTTGACGTTTTAAATATTCGATTTGGTATTTGACTGGCCTCGAAAAAAATATTTGATATCGATTCGATCCCCAAAAAATGGTAATTGCACACCTCTACTTGATAATCATAAATACACGAATATATTATTAATATTCTTACCCATTTTCGTTCTATCAAAAAGATGTGTATTAAAAGTTCGCGCTTAAAGCCCCATTTTCATGCTCGCTGGTAGCGGGTAAAAATAAAAAAAAAATCCGCTTCCGCTGCACACTTTTTCACTTTCCACGTCGATCTGTTTCAAACAGATATTTTAGCTTTATTTTCACGCTTGCGAGTGGCGGATGCGAATTTTGACGATTTTTTTCCGGTACCAGCGAGCATGAAAATGGGCCTTTAGACTTGGCACTGAAAGCTAGTCAAGTTTAAAACGTTGCCCTTTAATACAATTTTGAATCGGCAGCGAGTGACCAACGTCATAATAACTAAGCCCCTCCCATCCTAGCGACTGAGGCTATATACTCGTGAACTACTGCAAGGTCCGTCGATAAAACTACACTATTGGAACTACTGTAGTTCGTCCATGGTTGCAGGTTAAGAAAGGCAAAATACCTAGTACATTTAGCGGAAAGATACTTGTACGAATTCCCGGTAAATCTGCGGTGGCAGTTTCGAATTTCGACTATTTTCTGTTGAATTCCTAAGCGTTCCTACGCGTGTTATATTAATCCATAAATATTTAATGTACATCTTTTTTTACGTTTAAGTACGTCAACGTGCTAATCTCGGCATTACTTGTTCTATATTTTCCCTGGTCTCGCCAAACTGAATTTTGTAGGTTTGCCTCACTTGTAGTACTAAAAATAAATTATTAAAATTGTTTTTAAATCTTATCTTCGTTAATTATAACTTTGAAATATAATGCAATAGTCGTTATTTTCCAAAATTATATAACGCGCGCAGGTATACTTAGAAATTTCACAGTAAACAGGTCAAATTCGAAATTCCCATCGCCGATTTACGGGAAATTTTTGTTATCTTTCCGCCAAATGAACTAGATATTTGGCCTTTCTTACCTAATGCAGTCCGATATTCATGGTTGAAATTAATACTATTTTCATTTTTTTCTACTGGCCCCAAAATCTACTCAATATAATCCTTCTAACGAATTAGAAATATATACATTCAGGCAGAAGAAAATAGGGGGAAGTACGCTTCTAGTCAGCTTTGGAAAGGCGTCACTTTTCACGAATTTTCGCGCCAAAACGGTTTGGCGGGAAATCGCGGATGAATACATCGTTTAAAAAGTCATTTTTCTTAAATTGAACAATTGTAACATATTGCCCTTCTCATTCTCTGCTATTTGAGCTAAGGCGTATTTGCTTTCGTCGATTATAGCCGTGTTGAATCAAAACAAAAGTAGGACTACTTTTTCAGTTTGGTTTATTATGCGTAAAAAGGCGTTTTCGTGGGTCACACGACGACTTCTACGGCTCAAAGCTACAGATACGTACTTCCCCTATTTTCTTCTGATTCAGGGTAGAACTAGGAAACTATATGTATATACTTGGAATGTCTCTGAAAGAGTATGGTGGCCATGATCATTGAACGATTTTTGAAGAAGATTTCTGCTTTCCACCATTATGATTGATTCATTTTAAACGGTTTTGGAACGTTTTGGCGTTCAACAACCATTTACTTCACGATAAGCAATCGGATTATTTTACGATTTCAGTTATTGAACGCAGCCAATGTCCAGGTTTACACGGGAAATTTCGCCTTGTCTGGAATAGAAGTGCCCTTGCCTTCTGCGCTCTTTTTTAAATACGTCTTAATACGCGGATTTAGACAAATTATAAAGCCTGGTTTTCACTTGGCGGAAAATCACCGACAGAAAGTTTGACGTCGGCGATATGGTTTTCGACGTTTCGCTCACTGTCGGCGTTTTAGCATTTTCACTTGGCGTTTTTTTAGGGCGGAAATAAAGCGATTTCTTTCTGGCAGCGAGTTCGTCGGTTTTCGTCTGATAGTGGAGATTTAAGCCTAGGCCTAAAAATGGATGATTTATCTGATCATAATAGTGAACTATTGATTAAAGCTCATGTAAGCATTTTAAATTTAATGTTATTTTACATGATCTATCGTGTTCAAAGAAATATGAGTTATGAAAGATCGGTTTGTGTGAAAGAAACATACTGGAAAAGAAGACAACAAGGGTATCAAAAAAACACGTTCCAAAATTCACAGAAAAGCACGTGGCCGAGTTCCGGATGCAAGAAGCAGGAAATTAACCATCCCCCTGACGTCACAGTCACCTTTCGAAAATGGTTTTTGATTGGTTGAAAAAGAGCGAAATCGCCCAACTGAGCGAAAAAAATAGAAATGAAAATCGCCACACAAAACCGAAAACCGACGGAATTTCCGCCCGGCGGCGACGGAAATTTTCGCCCATTTTCCGTCGACGCCGGGCTTTTTCGCCCAAAAACCGCCAAGTGAAAACCAGGCTTTTCTCTCAAGATTTTCAGCGTGAGAACTAATCGGGGTTTTTTAATTTCATTTTCTGGTGAGTATATAGAGTAATTTCCTTTCGTAGCTTTGGCTATGGCCGCCATTTTGCGCGGGTTTTTTTCTCTGTGAACAAGCATGGATGACGTCGTGTCTCGTGAGACTGAAATCACTGAATTTGCCCAATTATGAATGTCTTTCACTTAGCGAAGGCAGATAATCAATAACTCTTAGTTTAAGCCACTTACGCAGACATAGCCAGTGTATACATATACAGGGTGTTTCAAATGGTTATGCAAAAAAATTAAGGAGATGTAGGGGGTGAGTTGAGAAGTATGCCTGTTTTTCCCATTTTCCTGCGATGAGTCAAAAGAGCGCCAGATAGCCTCAAAGTTTGGCCCCTGGAAGTAGGCTGCAACAAGCGTTAAGACAAGGTGCACGGAAATGCGAACATTAAGGTTTGGTTCGTGTGATAGGTAAAAAAATACTTCATTAACAAATCGAGGTAACCATCGTAAAAAAAAAGTAAACTTAAACAGTATTTAAAGTCCCTGCTGCTATGTTTTGTGCTTATTGCAGCTACTTCCAGTGGCTAGTAGGCCACACTTTGAAGCTCTCGGCCTCTCTTTTAACTCATCGTAGGAAAATGGGGAAAAAACAGGCATACTTCTCAACTCACCCCCTACAACTCGTTAACATTTTTGCATAACCTTTTGAAACGCTATGTATAATTTCCTGGTAGAACTGAATGATTTCAAATATTTTTTACTATTGTAACATAAATTTTAATTTTCGATTTAATTTAGGCGATGAAATTCGAAGCGACACAAACTCCCTCGAAGAATTTAGTTCGATTTTCTTAAACGTATCTGATGCGAGTTCACGTTGGGTTTGGTCATTGTCGGTGCACGAAATAGTAAATGACACTTACATCGAGAGTCTTCCTAACAAATTGCAACCTCTCCAAAGGGAAATAGCGTCGCGTGTACCAGTTGTTAAATCTACTACAAAATTTAATAAAACAATCGTCGCGTGGAGAAAAATGTGGATCGTGTACTGGCAACGGAACTCCGTACAAGTACGTACTGTATTTTCGCGTTCGGAAATATCACCGACCGTTCTGCGGAGTTCGGTAATGCTAAAACCTATTTTGAACATTAGAAGTGAAGGTCACGGTAATGCTCCTAACGTGTACGCTTCCATCGTTAGAGTTATGTCTAAACTACGCGATTTGGATGGCGAGTCGTATCTGAAAATCATGGAAGATCCTTTAAACTTGCTTTCTGCGTCTGCAACTAATGGTGCTAGTAGGTTTTCGATACCGAGTATGATAATAACGACGCCAAATCCAATAGCAGAGACATCGTCTGACATGACGTTTTTAGAAATTCCCGAAAACGTTACCATCGTGTTCGAGACAGACGGAAGCGAATCTCCGTTAGAATCTGAGAAGCAAGATGACACTTCAACTATAGGTTTTGATTCACGCATTGATGCAATAACCAAACGCGCAATTTTCGGAAATTCCACGGAGGGGGCTACAGTCACAGAGAACACTTTGGAAATCGCCTCCACAACCGACATAAGTACCACACAAACATGGACTGATAGCACGAACGTTACAACAACAACAACAATTACCAACATTCCGGAGGATGTTACCATAGTTTTCGATCCCTTTTTAGTCGATTCCGCCGAAGATTCTATCGCGGATGTTGAACCTATTATCGGAACAAAAACTTCTTTGGAAAGTGAATCTGTAACAAACGTAATTGTACCAGACACAAAGCCAGGAACCACAGCCACGGAGATTACAGACGAAATTGTTACGAATTCTAAGAACTTTGCGATTGTCTTCGAAAACCTTACTGACGTCGTTTCAGAAAATACAACTCATTTCAATTCCAACACGGAAGTAAGATCATCGCAGAGGGTCACTACAAATACAATAGCTACAGAAAGTGCAACAGCGGAAACCATTCTTTTGGAAACCACTATCGGCAACGTGCAACCGCCAACTAACGAAAATATCACTATACGTTTTGTAATTTTTGCGGGGAACGCAAGCTCAGATCAAATTGAATCGGAAAAGATTTCGTCAACTTCGGGGCCATTTGGTTTCGGGACCCCAACTGTAGAACCTCCCAATATGTTAGAAAATCAATTTCTAGACTTATCTTCCAGAAACTCTCCACATTTCCCCAAAAGGGAATTTCAAATGCCCACAGAGCCCAAGCATCCCTTACCCACTCGAGAATTTAATTTTAAATCATCGGTTTTATTCCCAACTAAGGAGAACTTAATTACTCCCAAATCAAAATATCCCAGTACCACTGTCCATGTGTTGTCGCCAGAACATGAAATCGCCATTTTTCGAAGCTCACCTGTTGGAAATTCCGTTCAGAAACCAATGATTGTTACCAGAAGTATTAAACGGAACACTTTCGAGAGAAGTATCCGCTTGGACTATAAAAATGAAACGTGTAACTTCGCAGGCTCGATGCAGTTTTCAATGGATGCAAACGGCATCATGGCTTAAAGGGAGAAGGAAATCAACCCAAAAATCGTCTGCTAACACGCGCCTCAACTTGTTTCTAACGTAAATAACACCAATCTCCGTCTAGCGTCTGTTATACCTGGTAGGATAAATGTGAAATTCTTTGATCCATCATAAATATGAGTGTTAACAATTACATGTAATATGCAGAAATTACACCACGTGGGAATATATATTTATATAAACTGTATTTTCCGGATTTAATAGTTTTAATAAGGCACCGTATGGAGTTTTTATTATTCTTTTGGAACGTATTTTGCAAAATAAGCAAGAGCCTGCGAAGGGACATTATCAGCAACGTTGGCGTTTGGTCTTCGGTTTTTGGGGGAATACCTTTGGGGTGGGTTAAAACGCGCTTTGACGTCACAAGCTGCGGAGAGATAAGGAGAGGAGAAAAGTAGGGGGAACAACAACCCCGCATCTTCTGACGTAGTGCGCTCTTGCTATGTTCCGAGTTTCACTCTCCTTATCGAAATAAATGCTTCAAGTAAATTGCCAAAAAGTAATATTTCCGAGAGCCAGGACCTTTAAGTCAGTTTATATAGTGCTTGTGGAAAAAATTAAAATTTTTCATTTAGTAAGTTATGCAACAAGTGTTTTTGACTTATTAAGGCTTAGCAATAACACGAAGTTCTGTTTACAGGTGTAAAGTTTCCACTATCTCAACAAGCACTAAGCATATACAGGGTGTTTCAAAAGGTTATGCAAAATTCTTAAGGAGTTGTAGGGGGTGAGTTGAGAAGTATGCCTGTTTTTTTTTTCCTTTTTCCTACGATGAGTGAAAAGAGCGCCAGAGAGCTTCAAAGTGTGGCTTACTGGCCCCAGGAAGTAGGCTGCAACAAGTACAAAACCAAGCAGCAGGGAAATGCGAACATTAAGGTTTGGGTTCGTGTGATAGGTAAAAAAGGACTTAGTAAACAAATCGAGGTAACAAGCGTAAATAGGTAAACTTTTAACAGTATTTAAAGTCCCCGCTGTTTGGTTTTGCGCTTGTTGCAGCCTACTTCCAGGGGCTAGTAGGCCACACTTTGAAGCTCTCTGGCGCTCTTTTAACACATCGTAGGAAAATGGGGGGAAAACAGACCTACTTCTCAACTCCCCCCTACAACTCCTTAAAAGTTTTACATAACCTTTTGAAGCACCCTGTATAAACCGTAACTGGCAGGAAATGTTATTTCTTGACGATTTCCTTAAAGTTCTATTGAAGCGTCTATAGTTCTTTTTATAAAATAACCTTGGCCATCTTGTTGAAATGTTGCCTCCCCGCTTCAGCTGTGGATCCGTTTTCTCTCCCACTAAAGAGCTTATGAACTCATTCTTAGGCATTGGCTGAACTATTCCAGGGCAACATTTCAACAAGTTGGGCAAGCGTAAAGACATTTTATAAAATCAACTATTGGAAGGTGGCAGCGCTTTACGACATGGCAATAGGTGGTATTCACGAGAAGATGGCGGCCATTGCTCTAAGGTTGATAGTTATGGGGGAAAGGGGGATGACACTAGACTTCCACTACAGCGATGATGACGTCACGAGAATACACCCTATAGCACTACGGCGAGGTGGATACTTCTCTGGTTAGGGATATAATTTAAATTTCTGTTGATAAATCTTTTTCAAAACCAATAGCGCACGCAACATTAAGGACGTCGTCATCCAGACAAGTCCAGCCACTGAAAACGTTTTGGGCTTCTGCACCAAAGCAATCACGAAGATGCAATGCAGGCAAGGATTGCGATAGTACCAAGAATGAACGTTGCATTACCAAACTGGGTGTGCCCGTTTGTGACTGTGGCAGGCAGTACAGAAGAGATCACAGAACCGGAAAATGTTTCGGTGAGTAGACCCAGGGACTGATGATTCAAGGGATTATGTATCTGATTACATATAATTAGCATTACCAAAGTCTGTATACTCACAAGGAGACGACCCGAGGTGTAACACACCGATTTTGTTCAAACTCGGGGTTTTGGTAGACCTTCATGTAATTTGAAAAACCCTAAAGGGAAATGTCTCCATAGGCACCCGTTTTGCCATGGCAACCAAAAATGTTTTTTGACAAAAAAAATTGAAATTTTCCCATTGAATATAACATGGGAATCGGACCAATTTTAAGGGGTGTACCCCCTGTAAAATGTTTAATCAATTTCGAACTTTTTCATTATTTGTTTATTTATATTTTCTATTTTTAGCATTTTAAAAAATTTAAATTGGTATTCACAATACACCCCACTCGGCCACTTTCACCATTTTCTCAAAAAAAAAAATGGTTGCGCATCCCTTTAAAATGATACTACCTAAAATAAAACGTGGGGTCAAAACTTCTACTCTCTCGCAAGATATACGCGTCCCCCACCATCCCCTCCGGCCTCGGAAGGCCTACGCCTGATCCCCACACCGACCTCGTTATGGAATTGTTAACTACGTACGTAGCAAACAAAAGGAAAAATAGACGAAGAAGCAAAGATTCAGAGGCGCGATTATGATAAACCGAAAAAGATTCCATCACTATAGAGTTCGATTCCCGAGGTGATTCCACGATTCCAAATCCCGGAGATGATTCAATGATTCGAATTTGGTACCCTGTAAGATTCCATGATTCGAATTTGATACCCTGTAAGATTCCATGATTCGAATTTGATACCCTGTAAGATTCCATGATTCGAATTTGATACTCTGTAAGATTCCATGATTCGAATTTGATACCCTGTAAGATTCCATGATTCGAATTTGATACCCTGTAAGATTCCATGATTCGAATTTGATACCCTGAAAGATTCCATGATTCGAATTTGATACCCTGAAAGATTCCATGATTCGAATTTGATACTCTGTAAGATTCCATGATTCGAATTTGATACCCTGTAAGATTCCATGATTCGAATTTGATACCCTGTAAGATTCCATGATTCGAATTTGATACCCTGTAAAATTCCACGATTCGAATTTGATACCCTGAAAGATTCCATGATTCGAATTTGATACCCTGAAAGATTCCACGATTCGAATTTGATACCCTGTAAGATTTCACGATTCGAATTTGATACCCTGTAAGATTTCACGATTCGAATTTGATACCCTGTAAGATTCCACGATTCGAATTTGATACCCTGTAAGATTCCATGATTCGAATTTGATACCCTGTAAGATTCCATGATTCGAATTTGATACCCTGAAAGATTCCATGATTCGAATTTGATACCCTGAAAGATTCCATGATTCGAATTTGATACCCTGTAAGATTTCATGATTCGAATTTGATACCCTGTAAGATTTCATGATTCGAATTTGATACCCTGTAAGATTTCATGATTCGAATTTGATACCCTGTAAGATTTCATGATTCGAATTTGATACCTTGTAAGATTCCATGATTCGAATTTGATACCCTGTAAGATTCCATGATTCGAATTTGATACCCTGTAAGATTTCATGATTCGAATTTGATACCCTGTAAGATTTCATGATTCGAATTTGATACCCTGTAAGATTTCATGATTCGAATTTGATACCCTGAAAGATTTCATGATTCGAATTTGATACCCTGTAAGATTTCATGATTCGAATTTGATACCCTGTAAGATTTCATGATTCGAATTTGATACCCTGTAAGATTCCATGATTCGAATTTGATACCCTGTAAGATTTCATGATTCGAATTTGATACCCTGTAAGATTTCATGATTCGAATTTGATACCCTGTAAGATTTCATGATTCGAATTTGATACCCTGTAAGATTTCATGATTCGAATTTGATACCCTGTAAGATTTCATGATTCGAATTTGATACCCTGTAAGATTTCATGATTCGAATTTGATACCCTGTAAGATTCCATGATTCGAATTTGATACCCTGTAAGATTTCATGATTCGAATTTGATACCCTGTAAGATTTCATGATTCGAATTTGATACCCTGTAAGATTTCATGATTCGAATTTGATACCCTGTAAGATTTCATGATTCGAATTTGATACCCTGTAAGATTTCATGATTCGAATTTGATACCTTGTAAGATTCCATGATTCGAATTTGATACCCTGTAAGATTCCATGATTCGAATTTGATACCCTGTAAGATTCCATGATTCGAATTTGATACCCTGTAAGATTCCATGATTCGAATTTGATACCCTGTAAGATTTCATGATTCGAATTTGATACCCTGTAAGATTTCATGATTCGAATTTGATACCCTGTAAGATTTCATTATTCGAATTTGATACCCTGTAAGATTTCATGATTCGAATTTGATACCCTGTAAGATTTCATGATTCGAATTTGATACCCTGTAAGATTTCATGATTCGAATTTGATACCCTGTAAGATTTCATGATTCGAATTTGATACCCTGTAAGATTTCATGATTCGAATTTGATACCCTGTAAGATTTCATGATTCGAATTTGATACCTTGTAAGATTCCATGATTCGAATTTGATACCCTGTAAGATTCCATGATTCGAATTTGATACCCTGTAAGATTCCATGATTCGAATTTGATACCCTGTAAGATTCCATGATTCGAATTTGATACCCTGTAAGATTTCATGATTCGAATTTGATACCCTGTAAGATTTCATGATTCGAATTTGATACCCTGTAAGATTTCATGATTCGAATTTGATACCCTGTAAGATTTCATGATTCGAATTTGATACCCTGTAAGATTTCATGATTCGAATTTGATACCCTGTAAGATTTCATGATTCGAATTTGATACCCTGTAAGATTCCATGATTCGAATTTGATACCCTGTAAGATCCCATGATTCGAATTTGATACCCTGTAAGATTCCATGATTCGAATTTGATACCCTGTAAGATTCCATGATTCGAATTTGATACCCTGTAAGATTCCATGATTCGAATTTGATACCCTGTAAGATTTCATGATTCGAATTTGATACCCTGTAAGATTCCATGATTCGATTACGATTCTAGATCTGAAGATGATTCTTGGATTCCGGAAAAATTTAAGATTCCCGCCCAAATTCCAGTGATTCGGAATAGGGGAATCAGGGCTTGTACATGATTCCTTGAAGTGGCGGACCCTTCGTATGGCCCCCTTTAATAGAGATGGCAATGGATTTATATGAAAGTGCCGATAAATGACGACTGACGATGCTGCGTACACGACGAAGCAAAAATTGACCGGGCAATACTCATGCGATGTTAATAGACTGCAGTCTATCATACCCATTTCGTCGTCGTGTACCCCAATTTACCAAAACAATTTAAGTATAAATTGGTGAATTGTTAGAAATTAAGCGGACGAATCAAAGTAACCGATCAAAAAGTGAGCAAGGTGTGAGATTTAGAGCCTCGCCAATTACGGAGGATTTCGAAGCGAGTGATTCCAAAAAACAATCTGAACTAGGTTCCCCTTTTGACCACACTTTTAAGGGAAATTGTTGCTTATTCAACTTGTTTCAATTTCTACGGTAGTGACATCTCATGACCGTTAATGCAACTAACTTGTAAGTAGGAGCCGACACTGGCTTTAAGTTATAAAAATTACACATATACTTTCGTAGGCTCGAACCAGTTTCCAATCGGAGTGATTTTATCAGCAAGCCGTGAATGTGTATTTCTATGGTTTTCGATGTAAAATGTACAAATTATACCGCGTAGGGATATAATAATAATAATAATAATAATAATATATATTTATTTTGACGCTATAATTAAATACAACATGATGGAGTGGCCAAGTCGAAAAACGACTTTTAGGCCTTTTGAACCCATCTGTACTCCTTGAAACCCCCTGTATCCAATGACTGATTTACTCTCATGACGAACAAATTAAAATACGCTCGTCCTTGAGTCCCGATTGACAGTGCGAAATTCGAGCCAGTGCGAAATCCGATCCGAAATTCCAAACTTAATGACCAAACGTATACTTGACTGAGTATTAAGGCGAAGCGCAACGACCGCGGGTTTTACACAGAGAAATTACCTTCGGCGATGTCACGTTAGACCCGATTTCTGAAATATGCTCAACGACCTAGTATTAAGGCGAAGCGCTAGGTATACCTTCGGTGTGTACCTCCGTGTACATGCGGCGATGCCACGTTAGAGTCGCGAATGAGAGTCAGAAAAAAATGTGACGAAAGGGGCTTAGTTTTATAATGTAGATACTTCTCTGGTAAGAGTGTATTTTAAACTTCTGCTGCTAATTCTTTTCGAATACCACTAGCATCATTAAGGACGTCTTCATCCAGACAAGTCCAGTCACTGCAAACGTTCTGGGCTTCTGCACCAAAGCAATCACTGAGAGGCTTCGGGCAACGATGCAATGCAGCCAAGGATTGCGATAGTGCAAAGAATGAACGTTGCATTACTAAACTGGGTGAGAGGGTTTGCGACTGTGGCAGGCAGTACAGAAGAGATCATAGAACTGGAAAATGTTTCGGTGAGTGGACCCAATATTTTGGCAATGACCGGGTTCTAACCAAAGTCTTGAAAATAATTAGCGAAAGAGCAGCCACCGTTTAGATGGCGCCACCTAGGAGCAACAAACACAGCACCCCACACAAGGAGAACGCAACCCGTCAAAAGTCGCTCATTTTCTTGTGTACAGTTTTCATTGGCTAGACGCTTTAGCGCCTGCTGCCGTCGGAAGGGGAAAATTCGGAAATTGTCTTCCCCCTTTCCGTAAAACGTTTAGCGTAAAGGCTCGTCCAATTAAATTTGTACGCAACACTGCGTTAGCGTGTTTAAAGGCTAGCCGCGTTCTCCTTGTGTTTGTTGCTCCTAGGTACTACTAAGTAGTAGGGTTTAAGCTATATCCACCAATGGGAAAGCGGAGTTCCTTTAAGAACATATCAATAACTGTAAATCGGCCAATCAGTTTTTAAATTCACTATCCCTTTAAGAATATAAAAAATAAACTCAGTTAATTTTAAAACTTGGATTTGGCGATTCTGAATTTTTTTTATATTCTTAAAGGTATAGTGAATTTGAAAACTTTGATTGGCCGATTTACAGTTAACTTTTTATGTTCTTAAAGGGATAGTGAATTTGAAAACTTGTAATTGGTTAAAATAAAAACCACTATTGTACAATAAAAAGTTTTAATTACAAAACTAAGCTACGTCGTCAGTCTAATTTACAATATTATTAATTATTGTAATTGTAAATTAGACTGACGACGGCGCTAGTATTGGCGCCGAAACGGCCGTAGCTTAGTTTTGTAATTAAAACTTTTTATTGTACAATAATGGTTTTTATTTTAACCAATTACAAGTTTTTAAATTCACTATCCCTTTAAGAACATAAAAAGTTAACTGTAAATCGTCCAATCAAAGTTTTCAAATTCACTATACCTTTAAGAATATAAAAAAAATTCAGAATCGCCAAATCCAAGTTTTAAAATTAACTGAGTTTATTTTTTATATTCTTAAAGGGATAGTGAATTTAAAAACTGATTGGCCAACTTACAGTGAATTTTCTATATTTTTTAAAGGGATAGTGAATTTTAAACCTAAATTATCCGACGCAGTTAATTTTTATATTCTTAAAGGGATAGTGAAAATCGCGCGAAAATACGGTGGTTTAGGACCGTAGAACAAACAAGACTAAGTTATTTTAGGGACCTGGTGAGAGGCGTGCAATTATACGAACAAAATGTTTCTTTTTTCAAATTGAAATTTGTTTCAGAGAGCCTATTCCTGCCGTTCTTCGTGACCCAGAATCCTCTGCCGTACATCTACACCAAGAGTTTTCAATTTCAATAGGTCCTAGAGTATTTTGTTTTATACTTGTTTTAAACAGTTTATTTTATAGTTTTGTTTATTTTTAAATTGTAATTAAAATAAATATTAATTACTTTTATTTGACAACTATTTTTAATTTATTATTACCGAAAAGAGGCTAGGTGGCGCTGCAGATCCACGATCTTTCAAGGTAGCGCTTATGATTTAGCGTCTGCTATTGTCAAATTAGAGATAATTGCTCTGTGTTACCATGGAGACAAGACAAAATAGTAAAATTATAATAAAATCCAAATATTACCGGGTTTCCACAGGCCAGGGAAAAGTTAGGGAATTTTAAATTTAAATACGCATACATTTATAAAAAATTTTTTTGGAGCGCGCGCTTCCTAATATTTCCGTGTAGAGGATCAACGCACGAGCTCATAGCGATTTCCACTGGGCTACTCTCAGAGCACCGTAAAATCGACTTTTACGTCACTGCCCGTGTCGAGATTTCCGAAGAACGCGGTCGAGCGGGTTTCCCAGTGTGTCAGAATTTATAGCCCGGTACACCTAGTAACAGAGACCATACCACCGGAGTCCTATCATCATAGTGCCCTACGCCAGCGTCCACCTAGCCCGGACAGGTGACAAATCCAGCATGGGTACTACTGATGATCGCACCTTTGACGCAAGCCACTCAACCCAGCAGAAGGTGCCGCAATGGGTGGACCAATCCCCACTTCGCACACAGCAGTGGGATTAAGAGTGGATGCTGTAGCAACTCCAGCCGAAACCCTACCTACGTAGGTAAAGAGTCAAACCCTTTGGAGAGAGCTCCTAAAGGGGAACGACGAGCACACAGCAGCCCAAGTAACCCGGCACAGCTGGCACCGGAGATCCCGATGTGACTCCATAAAGCCGGGAAACAGGACCGCCGACCCACATCAGGCTGCCCAATCCGCCGAGGCGGCCAGTTTGCACGGACCCTCTCCGTTAGTCTGAGCCGAAGCTCAGTATCCAGCCCAAACCTGACCGAAGTCGGAGGTGGAGATAGGACCATTTGATCAGAGCTACATGTAACATCTCCCAGTGCGCCACCGCCCTTATGGGTTACAAGAGCCGGACTCCGACTCCACGGTCAAGCCACCAGTTATTGCATACTCGATGCGAGAGCATATTCGCCAGTGAAAGACGCGGATCTGGTCACGAGCTGCTCGCGATTTCCCAGTGAAGGACAAAATCTCATCACGAGCACTCGAAAAGCGCTTGAAATCGCCCAGTGGAAATCGCTATCAACAGAAACAAAAATAGGCGCGCGCTCTCTAACTTTAACTGCACGATGAATCTAACATAATCACGTGACCTCTCGTATTTTATATAAAGAGCAGGGGCGGATTAACCCTTTTGGCGGCTTTAGGCACAGAAACATTTTTCACCCCCTGGGCATTGTCTAACGGCCTGGTCAACTAAGTAGGGGCAAGCCAAGTACTTGGACCGTGGGGCTTTATCGGAGTTTTGGCGCCCCTAGAAAAATTCCACCCTAGGCACGTGCCTACTCTGCATAATGGTTAATACGCCCCTGATAAAGAGCTATTAAAACTATAACTGGAATAGTCACCTACACTAAAATAAAAGTAACAAGATTTCACGGACATTTAAGTACACATATTCCCCCGATGTATTAAACACGTTTATTTTAATTAATTTTTAGACAAACCGAAATTTTCGAGTTACCTGGTTTTTTCGATGTCGCCTGTATCAAATGGCACGAAGTTCAAATATGACAATAGCGCGTACGCGAGTTGTGGTGTCCCGCGAATTGGCCAGAAATTTCTCTCACAATTAAAATTTCTTAATGCAACGCAGGCCCCTCTCTACCATTGGGATAGGTAGGGCTAAGCAGGGGCGCGGCGTCTCCCCGGAGTGGCGCCGTCTGGCCCTTATTTTTTTTTATTTTAATTCTAAAGTATTCAATAATATATAAAAGGGTGCCTAATATAATTAGCCCAGGGGCGCCTGAAAGCTAAAGACGGCCCTGATGCAACCGAAAACGTCGTTCAGAAATGATCAGTCCTAACTAAAAATATAATTTCCAACCAAGTCGGTCATAATTTAAAAAAAAGGACCCCGCACACAGCCTATGGAAAATGACTTTCGGCCAATGTTTCTGAAATTTGTTTATGTTGTACTTCCGGACATAGTGACCCAAAGTGTTGCTGGGCTCAACGAACAAAACTTTACATTTCGGCCGCTAGAGACCCATAAATATAGAGATATGTATCAAAATTCGATATTGTTTTTCTAAGAGTTACAACGCGAATTTCAAATCAAAGCTGGAAAAGAAATGTTTTCTATCGTATCCCGTTCCCCAACGTGTGTTCGTAGTGCTTTTCCTTGTTCTAATAGTTTCCTCGATACTTTTCTGATCACCTAACCTTACTAACTAACCTGATTTGCATGTACGACCGGAAGGGTTGGAAAAAAGCCGGCTTTTTTTGAAAAAATCCAGACCAGTGGCTATAACCGTTTTTTTTTCGGATATAACCGGCTAATATATAAACCGTACCTTTTACTTATGTAAGTAGAAATTGTCTGCAGTTATTGTCGTAAATAAGAAACTAAACAAATAAAGCGAAATAACTATATAAAATAACTGAATTCTTTTGATTTCCTCGGGAAATTCCCCCTAGTTTTTGTGTATGACAGAAGCGAGGCAGCGAACTTTAGAACTTTAAACCTACCGAAAAACTGGTAAAATTAAACCGGTTTCTAAATAAGAAACAAAAAATAAACTAAATTTCTAAATAAAAACTATTAATTTACTAAAATATTCATATTGTAATTTTTTTCAAAAAAAGCCACAAAAATCTGGATTTTTTCAAGTGGCTATACCCGGATTTAACCAGGTGGCTATATCTGGTATGGCGGGTTCTATGCCAACCCTGACGACCGGCCTCCTAGAT
The DNA here is from genome assembly GCF_980474605.1 of Leiobunum rupestre. Classification (NCBI taxonomy): domain Eukaryota; kingdom Metazoa; phylum Arthropoda; class Arachnida; order Opiliones; family Sclerosomatidae; genus Leiobunum; species Leiobunum rupestre. The sequence goes on along the minus strand of NC_143385.1, from coordinate 24,279,955 downwards.
TTGTAAAAATGACCTATTAATACACCTGATTAGGACATACGATTAATTAACCTAATATAGGTTCAACTAAAACAATGGCGAGCAGAAATCGAAGTTTATGTTGCACAATCAGGGCCGGCGTTAGGACAAGGCAAGTTTATGTTGCACAATCAGGGCCGGCGTTAGGACAAGGCAAGTTTATGTTGCACAATCAGGGCCGGCGTTAGGACAAGGCAAGTTTATGTTGCACAATCAGGGCCGGCGTTAGGACAAGGCAAGTTTATGTTACACAATCAGGGCCGGCGTTAGGACAAGGCAAGTTTATGTTGCACAATCAGGGCCGGCGTTAGGACAAGGCAAGTTTATGTTGCACAATCAGGGCCGGCGTTAGGACAAGGCAAGTTTATGTTGCACAATCAGGGCCGGCGTTAGGACAAGGCAAGTTTATGTTACACAATCAGGGCCGGCGTTAGGACAAGGCAAGTTTATGTTACACAATCAGGGCCGGCGTTAGGACAAGGCAAGTTTATGTTGCACAATCAGGGCCGGCGTTAGGACAAGGCAAGTTTATGTTGCACAATCAGGGCCGGCGTTAGGACAAGGCAAGTTTATGTTACACAATCAGGGCCGGCGTTAGGACAAGGCAAGTTTATGTTACACAATCAGGGCCAGCGTTAGGACAAGGCAAGTTTATGTTGCACAATCAGGGCCGGCGTTAGGACAAGGCAAGTTTATGTTGCACAATCAGGGCCGGCGTTAGGACAAGGCAAGTTTATGTTGCACAATCAGGGCCGGCGTTAGGACAAGGCAAGTTTATGTTACACAATCAGGGCCGGCGTTAGGACAAGGCAAGTTTATGTTACACAATCAGGGCCGGCGTTAGGACAAGGCAAGTTTATGTTGCACAATCAGGGCCGGCGTTAGGACAAGGCAAGTTTATGTTGCACAATCAGGGCCGGCGTTAGGACAAGGCAAGTTTATGTTACACAATCAGGGCCGGCGTTAGGACAAGGCAAGTTTATGTTACACAATCAGGGCCGGCGTTAGGACAAGGCAAGTTTATGTTACACAATCAGGGCCGGCGTTAGGACAAGGCAAGTTTATGTTACACAATCAGGGACGGCGTTAGGACAAGGCAAGTTTATGTTACACAATCAGGGCCGGCGTTAGGACAAGGCAAGTGAGGGGACTGCCTAGGGCCCCGCGCTTCACTGTGCTTTCCCGGGGGCCCGCTTAGTGTGTGAAACAATTTTTGGGCCCCTATTTCATATCTTCCTGCCTAAGGTCCTGAACACAATCAGGTCAGGTGGTAAGAGAACGGGATACGCTAGAAAACCTTTCATTTTGCAGCTTTGATTTGAAATTCGCGTTCTAACTCATAGAAAAACAATATCGAATTTTGAGATATTAAACATAGAAAAATTACAAAAAATGGCAAAAATGGCCTTGAAATCGGCAAATAAATATCTAAATTAAAAATTATCCGATTTTATTGAACCAAACCTTCATTGAATGACATAATTCATTCGCATCTCGATTTAATCGATTCGAAGCTGGATTTAATCTATTCGTATCTCGATTTTTTCGATTCGCAACTAGATTTTTTCGATTCGCATCTAGATTTTTTCGATTCATATTTCGATTTTTTCGATTCGCATATAGATTTTTTCCATTCGCATCTAGTTTTTTTCGATTCGCATTTCGATTTTTTCGATTCGCATCTAGATTTTTTCGATTCACATTTCGATTTAATCGATTCGCATCTCATTTTTTTCGATTCGCATTTCGATTTTTTCGATTCGCATCTAGATTTTTTCGATTCACATTTCGATTTAATCGATTCGCATCTCATTTTTTTCGATTCGCATTTCGATTTTTTCGATTCGCATCTAGATTTTTTCGATTCACATTTCGATTTAATCGATTCGCATCTCATTTTTTTCGATTCGCATTTCGATTTTTTCGATTCGCATCTAGATTTTTTCGATTCACATTTCGATTTAATCGATTCGCATCTCATTTTTTTCGATTCACATTTCGATTTTTTTCTATTCGCATTTCGATTTTTTCGATTCACATTTCGACTTAATCGATTCGCATCTCGATCTAATCATTCAAACCCACTCACTTCGCAAACTGGGTTAAATTTAACTCTGTGTGAAATTGGGAATTTGTTCTTAAATTTACTGTCTCGACAATTTGAGTTGCACGCCCCTGCCTGTCATTTAGGTGGTTATAATACGAAACCAACATTTATTTTAAGCGTAGTACTACATTTCCTTCGCCTGTTAAGAGGCAAACGCCAATTAATTATCCTTGTTCAAACTGAAACGTTTAAACATATTAGTCCCCTCAAAGACACATTTCACGCTACAAGTATTTTAGTTTTCTTAGCCAGTTAATATTACTTAAAAGAGCCGCCCATGTACTCAAGGCCACAACAGTTTCTAGGCAGTTTTGACAAAGCGGTATCTTTCTTCATTTTTTTTTGTTTTGCGACTCTACAGATTAAAGATAATAAAGGGACTTTCAGACTTTACAACTTCTAAAAAACAATTAGTTTGACAACCTAATTTTTCCAACTAATTAAATTGAGATTTGAAATGATTAAATCGAGATTTTAAAATGATTGAAGCTGGATTTGAAAATGATTGAAGCGGGATTTGAAGATGATTAAATCGAGATTTTAAAATGATTGAAGCGGGATTTGAAAATGATTAAATCGAGATTTGAAAATGATTAAATCGAGATTTGAAAATGATTGAAGCGGGATTTGAAGATGATTAAATCGAGATTTGAAAATGATTAAATCGAGATTTGAAAATGATTGCAGCGGGATTTGAAGATGTTTAAATCGGGATTTGAAATGATTAAATCGAAATTTGAAAATGATTAAATTGAGATTTGAAAATGATTAAATCGAGATTTGAAATGATTAAATCGAGATTTTAAAATGATTGAAGCGGGATTTTAAAATGATTGAAGCGGGATTTGAAGATGATTAAATCGAGATTTTAAAATGATTGAAGCGGGATTTGAAAAAGATTAAATCGAGATTTGAAAATGATTAAATCGAGATTTGAAAATGATTGAAGCGGGATTTGAAGATGATTAAATCGAGATTTGAAAATGATTAAATCGAGATTTGAAAATGATTGCAGCGGGATTTGAAGATGTTTAAATCGGGATTTGAAATGATTAAATCGAAATTTGAAAATGATTAAATTGAGATTTGAAAATGATTAAATCGAGATTTGAAATGATTAAATCGAGATTTTAAAATGATTGAATCGAGATTTTAAAATGATTAAATCGAGATTTGAAAATGATAAAATCGACGTTTGAAATGATTAAATCGAGATTTGAAAATGATTAAATCGAGATTTGAAAATGATTGCAGCGGGATTTGAAGATGTTTAAATCGGGATTTGAAATGATTAAATCGAGATTTGAAAATGATTAAATCGAGATTTGAAAATGATTAAATCGAGATTTGAAAATGATTGAAGCGGGATTTGAAGATGATTAAATCGAGATTTTAAAATGATTAAATCGAGATTTTAAAATGATTAAATCGAGATTTTAAAATGATTAAATCGAGATTTTAAAATGATTGAAGCGGGATTTGAAAATGATTAAATCGAGATGTGGATGATTAATGTGGCTGAAGTAATTGATCCTTTCCCTCCCCAGAACTATTTTTAATTCTAAAAGCATTTTGAAAAGTCAGCGAGAGCCTGCGAAAGTGCATGTTTCAAGTCATTATTATCAGCAGTATAGGGTATACTTCCTACGCAAGAGATACATCATACACTTTTGGTATAAATAAATAGTTCATTGTTGGAAATTTTGTTTGAGCCATTGCAAAGCAGGGTCGTTTAGTTTATTTTTCGGTCTGGTAATTGATTTCCTTCTAATAGGCTTTTCCACATTTCAGTCACGAGCGCCGCGTGACTCGGTCGGCACGTGACTCGGCCGGCGCGTGATTTCCATTTCTCACACGACGTATTTTTTTCCCGTCAGTCATTCAAGTTTTACGATGAGAAAGTAAAATATATTAAAGAGAGTATAAATTGGACATTAATGGTGGCTCACCTAAATACACATTTCTTCCACCAGGTTTATCAAAGGCTAGGGGAGCTAGTACTTTTCGTTTTTCGGTATGACGTCAATTGTACGTCACTCCACGCACAGCTATTAGTAATTATTTAGTCTAACTAAAATGCTTATTAAATGTAGATTTATGATAAAAGTTTAACATCCTCAGCAGACGAGATAGATTGAACCTAAGTTCATTAAACCAAATAAACATGGCGGCCACAGCCAAAGCTACGGAGTGTTAGTTCGCTATAGAAAGTGTCATACTTATTTATCTTATGTTACTTATGTTATTGTAACTTTATTCTACTTTAAATTTTACTTATTTATCTTATGTTACTTATGGTATTGTAACTTTATTCTACTTTAAATTTTACTTATTTATCTTATGTTACTTATGGTATTGTAACTTTATTCTACTTTAAATTTTACTTATTTATCTTATGTTACTTATGGTATTGTAACTTTATTCTACTTTAAATTTTACTTATTTATCTTATGTTACTTATGGTATTGTAACTTTATTCTACTTTAAATTTTACTTATTTATCTTATGTTACTTATGGTATTGTAACTTTATTCTACTTTAAATTTTACTTATTTATCTTATGTTACTTATGGTATTGTAACTTTATTCTACTTTAAATTTGTTTAGACAATAAGCGTTAAAACAATACTAAGTGTCATACTTATAATGTTATATTATTTATGGTAATACCGTATTCAGTATTTATATCTATTTTATTTAAATAGCATTAAAACAATTACTTATTTATACTGAGTATTCAGTCAAAATAAAATTCTATTTTTTTATATATACTTTTGCCAAAAATGTTTTCTCACGTGATTGAAAGTGAAAAAGAGTCAAAAATCCTTACCATGAAAATGGCCCTCCTTCGGAAATACTCGGCCGTGGCGGGATGGTATCTTTTGGCGTGCATCTTGACGAAATCCTCAAAGGCATCTTCGGTATTGGTCGAAACGTTCGAGGCGACGTAGGTCAACAAGGCTATCAACAATACGACGGACATGGTACAGTTACGATTCTATAATATTCGCGATTTAGCTAGAGAGCGCAAAAATAGCTTATTTTCGTTTATCGTGAAAATAGGAGCATAGTACGCGGACGTAATCTTGACTTTCCAGCTGAATGTGACTGTATTTCTAATCTTATTGATACCCTTCAACAAATACAACTAAACTCTGCATTTATTCGGCGCAACATAATACGCCAGAGGAAACGGCGTCTCGTGACTGAACCCCTGTCAGGAACCAGTTTCGTTCCCCGCATCCAATGCTCTATCTATTTCGCTATACCTCCGTTTCGCTTCGAGCTTATACATGTATCTTTGTACGCTTTTCGGGAGATAGAGGGGAAAGTAAAAAGTTTGAGGGAAATTAATGTAAGTCACTGAGACTATACTGCCCTACGTTTCAGAAACGCATTATCTCCAAAAATGGCATTTCGAGATAAATCGATTTTTGTAATTCTTATGAAAAATAACAATACTACAGTATTTACAAGAATGTATTGAAGTTACTAAGAATATTTCAGCATAGTATTGACCCCTGGTACCATCCTCGCAGCTTTTGTGGAGAAAGCTCGTCTGCATTTAAGGCGCATTCAAGGTCATACCATATAGCAAATTTGAATGAGAAAGCAGACGAATTTAAGCTACAAAGGCTGCAAGGATGGGAATCAGAATCCTGTAGTCCAATATTATTAGTAACTTCATTCAAAAGTAGCATAAGACCCAAAAGTGTGTCAGCTGTACCTTCGCGCCTATTTAAATTTGTAGTGAGACCTAGTCACACTATAGACTATATAACCTACTAGTAGGAATAGTACTAGCAACTTTATATTTAGTCTATAGTCTGGCGCGATTTACTCGCCCGTAGACATACGTTCTAAAACGCCTCACTCGGAGGGTGACACGGGCGTGGCGGGAAGTTTGAATTACAGTGTGGGGCTACACAACTTTTACCGATGGCCAGTTTCAGGTCTGTCAGGTAAACACGGGGCACAATTTCGACCCCCCTTTAATAACAATACGTTAAAATCAACTCTTTAACTTAGGATGGCACTTTTTATATCAATCGATAGAACGCGCAGTGCCGTTAATTTCCGCCCTCTTATACCAACCCCTTAAAGGGAGAGTGACCGAAAAAACCAGTTGGTCTCATTCGATAGAACTTTTTGACGCGCAGGCAGTGCCGTTAATTTCCGCCCCCCTCCGACCAACCCCCTTAAAGGGAGAGTGACCGAAAAAACCAGTTGGTCTCATTCGATAGAACTTTTTGACGCGCAGGCAGTGCCGTTAATTTCCGCCCCCATCCGACCAACCCCCTTAAAGGGAGAGTGACCGAAAAAACCAGTTGGTCTCATTGGATAGAACTTTTTGACGCGCAGGCAGTGCCGTTAATTTCCGCCCCCCTCCGACCAACCCCCTTAAAGGGAGAGTGACCGAAAAAACCAGTTGGTCTCATTGGATAGAACTTTTTGACGCGCAGGCAGTGCCGTTAATTTCCGCCCCCCTCCGACCAACCCCCTTAAAGGGAGAGTGACCGAAAAAACCAGTTGGTCTCATTGGATAGAACTTTTTGACGCGCAGGCAGTGCCGTTAATTTCCGCCCCCCTCCGACCAACCCCCTTAAAGGGAGAGTGACCGAAAAAACCAGTTGGTCTCATTGGATAGAACTTTTTGACGCGCAGGCAGTGCCGTTAATTTCCGCCCCCCTCCGACCAACCCCCTTAAAGGGAGAGTGACCGAAAAAACCAGTTGGTCTCATTGGATAGAACTTTTTGACGCGCAGGCAGTGCCGTTAATTTCCGCCCCCCTCCGACCAACCGACTTAAAGGGAGAGTGACCGAAAAAACCAGTTGGTCTCATTGGATAGAACTTTTTGACGCGCAGGCAGTGCCGTTTATTTCCGCCCCCCTCCGACCAGCCCCCTTAAAGGGAGAGTGACCGAAAAAACCAGTTGGTCTCATTGGATAGAGCTTTTTGACGCGCAGGCAGTGCCGTTAATTTCCGCCCCCCTCCGACCAACCCCCTTAAAGGGAGAGTGACCGAAAAAACCAGTTGGTCTCATTGGATAGAACTTTTTGACGCGCAGGCAGTGCCGTTAATTTCCGCCCCCCTCCGACCAACCCCCTTAAAGGGAGAGTGACCGAAAAAACCAGTTGGTCTCATTGGATAGAGCTTTTTGACGCGCAGGCAGTGCCGTTAATTTCCGCCCCCCTCCGACCAACCCCCTTAAAGGGAGAGTGATCGAAAAAACCAGTTGGTCTCATTGGATAGAACTTTTTGTGGCGCAGGCAGTGCCGTTAATTTCCGCCCCCCTCCGACCAACCCCCTTAAAGGGAGAGTGAACGAAAAAACCAGTTGGTCTCATTGGATAGAACTTTTTGACGCGCAGGCAGTGCCGTTAATTTCCGCCCTCTTATACCAACCCCTTAAAGGGAGAGTGACCGAAAAAACCAGTTGGTCTCATTGGATAGAACTTTTTGACGCGCAGGCAGTGCCGTTAATTTCCGCCCCCCTCCGACTAACCCCCTTAAAGGGAGAGTGACCGAAAAAACCAGTTGGTCTCATTGGATAGAACTTTTTGACGCGCAGGCAGTGCCGTTAATTTCCGCCCTCTTATACCAACCCCTTAAAGGGAGAGTGACCGAAAAAACCAGTTGGTCTCATTGGATAGAACTTTTTGACGCGCAGGCAGTGCCGTTAATTTCCGCCCCCCTCCGACCAACCCCCTTAAAGGGAGAGTGACCGAAAAAACCAGTTGGTCTCATTGGATAGAACTTTTTGACGCGCAGGCAGTGCCGTTAATTTCCGCCCCCCTCCGACCAACCCCCTTAAAGGGAGAGTGACCGAAAAAACCAGTTGGTCTCATTGGATAGAACTTTTTGACGCGCAGGCAGTGCCGTTAATTTCCGCCCCCCTCCGACCAACCCCCTTAAAGGGAGAGTGACCGAAAAAACCAGTTGGTCTCATTGGATAGAACTTTTTGACGCGCAGGCAGTGCCGTTAATTTCCGCCCCCCTCCGACCAACCCCCTTAAAGGGAGAGTGACCGAAAAAACCAGTTGGTCTCATTGGATAGAACTTTTTGACGCGCAGGCAGTGCCGTTAATTTCCGCCCCCCTCCGATCAACCCCCTTAAAGGGAGAGTGACCGAAAAAACCAGTTGGTCTCATTGGATAGAACTTTTTGACGCGCAGGCAGTGCCGTTAATTTCCGCCCTCTTATACCAACCCCTTAAAGGGAGAGTGACCGAAAAAACCAGTTGGTCTCATTGGATAGAACTTTTTGACGCGCAGGCAGTGCCGTTAATTTCCGCCCCCCTCCGACCAACCCCCTTAAAGGGAGAGTGACCGAAAAAACCAGTTGGTCTCATTGGATAGAACTTTTTGACGCGCAGGCAGTGCCGTTAATTTCCGCCCCCCTCCGACCAACCCCCTTAAAGGGAGAGTGACCGAAAAAACCAGTTGGTCTCATTGGATAGAACTTTTTGACGCGCAGGCAGTGCCGTTAATTTCCGCCCCCCTCCGACCAACCCCCTTAAAGGGAGAGTGACCGAAAAAACCAGTTGGTCTCATTGGATAGAACTTTTTGACGCGCAGGCAGTGCCGTTAATTTCCGCCCCCTCCGACCAACCCCCTTAAAGGGAGAGTGACCGAAAAAACCAGTTGGTCTCATTGGATAGAACTTTTTGACGCGCAGGCAGTGCCGTTAATTTCCGCCCCCCTCCGACCAACCCCCTTAAAGGGAGAGTGATCGAAAAAACCAGTTGGTCTCATTGGAAAGAACTTTTTGACGCGCAGGCAGTGCCGTTAATTTCCGCCCCCCTCCGACCAACCCCCTTAAAGGGAGAGTGACCGAAAAAACCAGTTGGTCTCATTGGATAGAACTTTTTGACGCGCAGGCAGTGCCGTTAATTTCCGCCCCCCTCCGACCAACCCCCTTAAAGGGAGAGTGACCGAAAAAACCAGTTGGTCTCATTGGATAGAACTTTTTGACGCGCAGGCAGTGCCGTTAATTTCCGCCCCCCTCCGACCAACCCCCTTAAAGGGAGAGTGACTGAAAAAACCAGTTGGTCTCATTGGATAGAACTTTTTGACGCGCAGGCAGTGCCGTTAATTTCCGCCCCCCTCCGACCAACCCCCTTAAAGGGAGAGTGACCGAAAAAACCAGTTGGTCTCATTGGATAGAACTTTTTGACGCGCAGGCAGTGCCGTTAATTTCCGCCCCCCTCCGACCAACCCCCTTAAAGGGAGAGTGACCGAAAAAACCAGTTGGTCTCATTGGATAGAACTTTTTGACGCGCAAGCAGTGCCGTTAATTTCCGCCCCCCTCCAACCAACCCCCTTAAAGGGAGAGTGACCGAAAAAACCAGTTGGTCTCATTGGATAGAACTTTTTGACGCGCAGGCAGTGCCGTTAATTTCCGCCCCCCTCCGACCAACCCCCTTAAAGGGAGAGTGATCGAAAAAACCAGTTGGTCTCATTGGATAGAACTTTTTGACGCGCAGGCAGTGCCGTTATTTTCCGCCCCCCTCCGACCAACCCCCTTAAAGGGAGAGTGACCGAAAAAACCAGTTGGTCTCATTGGATAGAACTTTTTGACGCGCAGGCAGTGCCGTTAATTTCCGCCCCCATCCGACCAACCCCCTTAAAGGGAGAGTGACCGAAAAAACCAGTTGGTCTCATTGGATAGAACTTTTTGACGCGCAGGCAGTGCCGTTAATTTCCGCCCCCCTCCGACCAACCCCCTTAAAGGGAGAGTGACCGAAAAAACCAGTTGGTCTCATTGGATAGAACTTTTTGACGCGCAGGCAGTGCCGTTAATTTCCGCCCCCCTCCGACCAACCCCCTTAAAGGGAGAGTGACCGAAAAAACCAGTTGGTCTCATTGGATAGAACTTTTTGACGCGAAGGCAGTGCCGTTAATTTCCGCCCCCCTCCGACCAACCCCCTTAAAGGGAGAGTAACCGAAAAAACCAGTTGGTCTCATTGGATAGAACTTTTTGACGCGCAGGCAGTGCCGTTATTTTCCGCCCCCCTCCGACCAACCCCCTTAAAGGGAGAGTGACCGAAAAAACCAGTTGGTCTCATTGGATAGAACTTTTTGACGCGCAGGCAGTGCCGTTAATTTCCGCCCCCCTCCGACCAACCCCCTTAAAGGGAGAGTGACCGAAAAAACCAGTTGGTCTCATTGGATAGAACTTTTTGACGCGCAGGCAGTGCCGTTAATTTCCGCCCCCCTCCGACCAACCCCCTTAAAGGGAGAGTGACCGAAAAAACCAGTTGGTCTCATTGGATAGAACTTTTTGACGCGCAGGCAGTGCCGTTAATTTCCGCCCCCCTCCGACCAACCCCCTTAAAGGGAGAGTGACCGAAAAAACCAGTTGGTCTCATTGGATAGAACTTTTTGACGCGCAGGCAGTGCCGTTAATTTCCGCCCCCCTCCGACCAACCCCCTTAAAGGGAGAGTGATCGAAAAAACCAGTTGGTCTCATTGGAAAGAACTTTTTGACGCGCAGGCAGTGCCGTTAATTTCCGCCCCCCTCCGACCAACCCCCTTAAAGGGAGAGTGACCGAAAAAACCAGTTGGTCTCATTGGATAGAACTTTTTGACGCGCAGGCAGTGCCGTTAATTTCCGCCCCCCTCCGACCAACCCCCTTAAAGGGAGAGTGACCGAAAAAACCAGTTGGTCTCATTGGATAGAACTTTTTGACGCGCAGGCAGTGCCGTTAATTTCCGCCCCCCTCCGACCAACCCCCTTAAAGGGAGAGTGACTGAAAAAACCAGTTGGTCTCATTGGATAGAACTTTTTGACGCGCAGGCAGTGCCGTTAATTTCCGCCCCCCTCCGACCAACCCCCTTAAAGGGAGAGTGACCGAAAAAACCAGTTGGTCTCATTGGATAGAACTTTTTGACGCGCAGGCAGTGCCGTTCATTTCCGCCCCCCTCCGACCAACCCCCTTAAAGGGAGAGTGACCGAAAAAACCAGTTGGTCTCATTGGATAGAACTTTTTGACGCACAGGCAGTGCCGTTAATTTCCGCCCCCCTCCGACCAACCCCCTTAAAGGGAGAGTGACCGAAAAAACCAGTTGGTCTCATTGGATAGAACTTTTTGACGCGCAGGCAGTGCCGTTAATTTCCGCCCCCCTCCGACCAACCCCCTTAAAGGGAGAGTGACCGAAAAAACCAGTTGGTCTCATTGGATAGAGCTTTTTGACGCGCAGGCAGTGCCGTTAATTTCCGCCCCCCTCCGACCAACCCCCTTAAAGGGAGAGTGATCGAAAAAACCAGTTGGTCTCATTGGATAGAACTTTTTGTGGCGCAGGCAGTGCCGTTAATTTCCGCCCCCCTCCGACCAACCCCCTTAAAGGGAGAGTGACCGAAAAAACCAGTTGGTCTCATTGGATAGAACTTTTTGACGCGCAGGCAGTGCCGTTAATTTCCGCCCTCTTATACCAACCCCTTAAAGGGAGAGTGACCGAAAAAACCAGTTGGTCTCATTGGATAGAACTTTTTGACGCGCAGGCAGTGCCGTTAATTTCCGCCCCCCTCCGACCAACCCCCTTAAAGGGAGAGTGACCGAAAAAACCAGTTGGTCTCATTGGATAGAACTTTTTGACGCGCAGGCAGTGCCGTTAATTTCCGCCCTCTTATACCAACCCCTTAAAGGGAGAGTGACCGAAAAAACCAGTTGGTCTCATTGGATAGAACTTTTTGACGCGCAGGCAGTGCCGTTAATTTCCGCCCCCCTCCGACCAACCCCCTTAAAGGGAGAGTGACCGAAAAAACCAGTTGGTCTCATTGGATAGAACTTTTTGACGCGCAGGCAGTGCCGTTAATTTCCGCCCCCCTCCGACCAACCCCCTTAAAGGGAGAGTGACCGAAAAAACCAGTTGGTCTCATTGGATAGAACTTTTTGACGCGCAGGCAGTGCCGTTAATTTCCGCCCCCCTCCGACCAACCCCCTTAAAGGGAGAGTGACCGAAAAAACCAGTTGGTCTCATTGGATAGAACTTTTTGACGCGCAGGCAGTGCCGTTAATTTCCGCCCCCCTCCGACCAACCCCCTTAAAGGGAGAGTGACCGAAAAAACCAGTTGGTCTCATTGGATAGAACTTTTTGACGCGCAGGCAGTGCCGTTAATTTCCGCCCCCCTCCGACCAACCCCCTTAAAGGGAGAGTGACCGAAAAAACCAGTTGGTCTCATTGGATAGAACTTTTTGACGCGCAGGTAGTGCCGTTAATTTCCGCCCCCCTCCGACCAACCCCCTTAAAGGGAGAGTGACCGAAAAAACCAGTTGGTCTCATTGGATAGAACTTTTTGACGCGCAGGCAGTGCCGTTAATTTCCGCCCCCCTCCGACCAACCCCCTTAAAGGGAGAGTGATCGAAAAAACCAGTTGGTCTCATTGGATAGAACTTTTTGACGCGCAGGCAGTGCCGTTAATTTCCGCCCCCCTCCGACCAACCCCCTTAAAGGGAGAGTGACCGAAAAAACCAGTTGGTCTCATTGGATAGAACTTTTTGACGCGCAGGCAGTGCCGTTAATTTCCGCCCCCCTCCGACCAACCCCCTTAAAGGGAGAGTGACTGAAAAAACCAGTTGGTCTCATTGGATAGAACTTTTTGACGCGCAGGCAGTGCCGTTAATTTCCGCCCCCCTCCGACCAACCCCCTTAAAGGGAGAGTGACTGAAAAAACCAGTTGGTCTCATTGGATAGAACTTTTTGACGCGCAGGCAGTGCCGTTAATTTCCGCCCCCCTCCGACCAACCCCCTTAAAGGGAGAGTGATCGAAAAAACCAGTTGGTCTCATTGGATAGAACTTTTTGTGGCGCAGGCAGTGCCGTTAATTTACGCCCCCCTCCGACCAACCCCCTTAAAGGGAGAGTGACCGAAAAAACCAGTTGGTCTCATTGGATAGAACCTTTTGACGCGCAGGCAGTGCCGTTAATTTCCGCCCCCCTCCGACCAACCCCCTTAAAGGGAGAGTGACCGAAAAAACCAGTTGGTCTCATTGGATAGAACTTTTTGACGCGCAGGCAGTGCCGTTAATTTCCGCCCCCTTCCGACCAGCCCCCTTAAAGGGAGAGTGACCGAAAAAACCAGTTGGTCTCATTGGATAGAGCTTTTTGACGCGCAGGCAGTGCCGTTAATTTCCGCCCCCCTCCGACCAACCCCCTTAAAGGGAGAGTGACCGAAAAAACCAGTTGGTCTCATTGGATAGAACTTTTTGACGCGCAGGCAGTGCCGTTAATTTCCGCCCCCCTCCGACCAACCCCCTTAAAGGGAGAGTGACCGAAAAAACCAGTTGGTCTCATTGGATAGAGCTTTTTGACGCGCAGGCAGTGCCGTTAATTTCCGCCCCCCTCCGACCAACCCCCTTAAAGGGAGAGTGATCGAAAAAACCAGTTGGTCTCATTGGATAGAACTTTTTGTGGCGCAGGCAGTGCCGTTAATTTCCGCCCCCCTCCGACCAACCCCCTTAAAGGGAGAGTGACCGAAAAAACCAGTTGGTCTCATTGGATAGAACTTTTTGACGCGCAGGCAGTGCCGTTAATTTCCGCCCTCTTATACCAACCCCTTAAAGGGAGAGTGACCGAAAAAACCAGTTGGTCTCATTGGATAGAACTTTTTGACGCGCAGGCAGTGCCGTTAATTTCCGCCCCCCTCCGACCAACCCCCTTAAAGGGAGAGTGACCGAAAAAACCAGTTGGTCTCATTGGATAGAACTTTTTGACGCGCAGGCAGTGCCGTTAATTTCCGCCCCCCTCCGACCAACCCCCTTAAAGGGAGAGTGACCGAAAAAACCAGTTGGTCTCATTGGATAGAACTTTTGACGCGCAGGCAGTGCCGTTAATTTCCGCCCCCCTCCGACCAACCCCCTTAAAGAGAGAGTGACCGAAAAAACCAGTTGGTCTCATTGGATAGAACTTTTTGACGCGCAGGTAGTGCCGTTAATTTCCGCCCCCCTCCGACCAACCCCCTTAAAGGGAGAGTGACCGAAAAAACCAGTTGGTCTCATTGGATAGAACTTTTTGACGCGCAGGCAGTGCCGTTAATTTCCGCCCCCCTCCGACCAACCCCCTTAAAGGGAGAGTGACCGAAAAAACCAGTTGGTCTCATTGGATAGAACTTTTTGACGCGCAGGCAGTGCCGTTAATTTCTGCCCTCTTATACCAACCCCTTAAAGGGAGAGTGACCGAAAAAACCAGTTGGTCTCATTGGATAGAACTTTTTGACGCGCAGGCAGTGCCGTTAATTTCCGCCCCCCTCCGACCAACCCCCTTAAAGGGAGAGTGACCGAAAAAACCAGTTGGTCTCATTGGATAGAACTTTTTGACGCGCAGGCAGTGCCGTTAATTTCCGCCCTCTTATACCAACCCCTTAAAGGGAGAGTGACCGAAAAAACCAGTTGGTCTCATTGGATAGAACTTTTTGACGCGCAGGCAGTGCCGTTAATTTCCGCCCCCCTCCGACCAACCCCCTTAAAGGGAGAGTGACCGAAAAAACCAGTTGGTCTCATTGGATAGAACTTTTTGACGCGCAGGCAGTGCCGTTAATTTCCGCCCCCCTCCGACCAACCCCCTTAAAGGGAGAGTGACCGAAAAAACCAGTTGGTCTCATTGGATAGAACTTTTTGACGCGCAGGCAGTGCCGTTAATTTCCGCCCCCCTCCGACCAACCCCCTTAAAGGGAGAGTGACCGAAAAAACCAGTTGGTCTCATTGGATAGAACTTTTTGACGCGCAGGCAGTGCCGTTAATTTCCGCCCCCCTCCGACCAACCCCCTTAAAGGGAGAGTGACCGAAAAAACCAGTTGGTCTCATTGGATAGAACTTTTTGACGCGCAGGCAGTGCCGTTAATTTCCGCCCCCCTCCGACCAACCCCCTTAAAGGGAGAGTGACCGAAAAAACCAGTTGGTCTCATTGGATAGAACTTTTTGACGCGCAGGTAGTGCCGTTAATTTCCGCCCCCCTCCGACCAACCCCCTTAAAGGGAGAGTGACCGAAAAAACCAGTTGGTCTCATTGGATAGAACTTTTTGACGCGCAGGCAGTGCCGTTAATTTCCGCCCCCCTCCGACCAACCCCCTTAAAGGGAGAGTGATCGAAAAAACCAGTTGGTCTCATTGGATAGAACTTTTTGACGCGCAGGCAGTGCCGTTAATTTCCGCCCCCCTCCGACCAACCCCCTTAAAGGGAGAGTGACCGAAAAAACCAGTTGGTCTCATTGGATAGAACTTTTTGACGCGCAGGCAGTGCCGTTAATTTCCGCCCCCCTCCGACCAA
This sequence comes from Leiobunum rupestre, assembly GCF_980474605.1. Classification (NCBI taxonomy): domain Eukaryota; kingdom Metazoa; phylum Arthropoda; class Arachnida; order Opiliones; family Sclerosomatidae; genus Leiobunum; species Leiobunum rupestre. The sequence goes on along the minus strand of NC_143385.1, from coordinate 24,264,564 downwards.
CCCCCTTAAAGGGAGAGTGACTGAAAAAACCAGTTGGTCTCATTGGATAGAACTTTTTGACGCGCAGGCAGTGCCGTTAATTTCCGCCCCCCTCCGACCAACCCCCTTAAAGGGAGAGTGACTGAAAAAACCAGTTGGTCTCATTGGATAGAACTTTTTGACGCGCAGGCAGTGCCGTTAATTTCCGCCCCCCTCCGACCAACCCCCTTAAAGGGAGAGTGATCGAAAAAACCAGTTGGTCTCATTGGATAGAACTTTTTGTGGCGCAGGCAGTGCCGTTAATTTACGCCCCCCTCCGACCAACCCCCTTAAAGGGAGAGTGACCGAAAAAACCAGTTGGTCTCATTGGATAGAACCTTTTGACGCGCAGGCAGTGCCGTTAATTTCCGCCCCCCTCCGACCAACCCCCTTAAAGGGAGAGTGACCGAAAAAACCAGTTGGTCTCATTGGATAGAACTTTTTGACGCGCAGGCAGTGCCGTTAATTTCCGCCCCCTTCCGACCAGCCCCCTTAAAGGGAGAGTGACCGAAAAAACCAGTTGGTCTCATTGGATAGAGCTTTTTGACGCGCAGGCAGTGCCGTTAATTTCCGCCCCCCTCCGACCAACCCCCTTAAAGGGAGAGTGACCGAAAAAACCAGTTGGTCTCATTGGATAGAACTTTTTGACGCGCAGGCAGTGCCGTTAATTTCCGCCCCCCTCCGACCAACCCCCTTAAAGGGAGAGTGACCGAAAAAACCAGTTGGTCTCATTGGATAGAGCTTTTTGACGCGCAGGCAGTGCCGTTAATTTCCGCCCCCCTCCGACCAACCCCCTTAAAGGGAGAGTGATCGAAAAAACCAGTTGGTCTCATTGGATAGAACTTTTTGTGGCGCAGGCAGTGCCGTTAATTTCCGCCCCCCTTCGACCAACCCCCTTAAAGGGAGAGTGACCGAAAAAACCAGTTGGTCTCATTGGATAGAACTTTTTGACGCGCAGGCAGTGCCGTTAATTTCCGCCCTCTTATACCAACCCCTTAAAGGGAGAGTGACCGAAAAAACCAGTTGGTCTCATTGGATAGAACTTTTTGACGCGCAGGCAGTGCCGTTAATTTCCGCCCCCCTCCGACCAACCCCCTTAAAGGGAGAGTGACCGAAAAAACCAGTTGGTCTCATTGGATAGAACTTTTTGACGCGCAGGCAGTGCCGTTAATTTCCGCCCCCCTCCGACCAACCCCCTTAAAGGGAGAGTGACCGAAAAAACCAGTTGGTCTCATTGGATAGAACTTTTGACGCGCAGGCAGTGCCGTTAATTTCCGCCCCCCTCCGACCAACCCCCTTAAAGAGAGAGTGACCGAAAAAACCAGTTGGTCTCATTGGATAGAACTTTTTGACGCGCAGGTAGTGCCGTTAATTTCCGCCCCCCTCCGACCAACCCCCTTAAAGGGAGAGTGACCGAAAAAACCAGTTGGTCTCATTGGATAGAACTTTTTGACGCGCAGGCAGTGCCGTTAATTTCCGCCCCCCTCCGACCAACCCCCTTAAAGGGAGAGTGATCGAAAAAACCAGTTGGTCTCATTGGATAGAACTTTTTGACGCGCAGGCAGTGCCGTTAATTTCCGCCCCCCTCCGACCAACCCCCTTAAAGGGAGAGTGACCGAAAAAACCAGTTGGTCTCATTGGATAGAACTTTTTGACGCGCAGGCAGTGCCGTTAATTTCCGCCCCCCTCCGACCAACCCCCTTAAAGGGAGAGTGACTGAAAAAACCAGTTGGTCTCATTGGATAGAACTTTTTGACGCGCAGGCAGTGCCGTTAATTTCCGCCCCCCTCCGACCAACCCCCTTAAAGGGAGAGTGACTGAAAAAACCAGTTGGTCTCATTGGATAGAACTTTTTGACGCGCAGGCAGTGCCGTTAATTTCCGCCCCCCTCCGACCAACCCCCTTAAAGGGAGAGTGACCGAAAAAACCAGTTGGTCTCATTGGATAGAATTTTTTGACGCGCAGGCAGTGCCGTTAATTTCCGCCCCCCTCCGACCAACCCCCTTAAAGGGAGAGTGACCGAAAAAACCAGTTGGTCTCAGTGGATAGAACTTTTTGACGCGCAGGCAGTGCCGTTAATTTCCGCCCCCCTACGACCAACCCCCTTAAAGGGAGAGTGACCGAAAAAACCAGTTGGTCTCATTGGATAGAACTTTTTGACGCGCAAGCAGTGCCGTTAATTTCCGCCCCCCTCCGACCAACCCCCTTAAAGGGAGAGTGACCGAAAAAACCAGTTGGTCTCATTGGATAGAACTTTTTGACGCGCAGGCAGTGCCGTTAATTTCCGCCCCCCTCCGACCAACCCCCTTAAAGGGAGAGTGATCGAAAAAACCAGTTGGTCTCATTGGATAGAACTTTTTGACGCGCAGGCAGTGCCGTTATTTTCCGCCCCCCTCCGACCAACCCCCTTAAAGGGAGAGTGACCGAAAAAACCAGTTGGTCTCATTGGATAGAACTTTTTGACGCGCAGGCAGTGCCGTTAATTTCCGCCCCCCTCCGACCAACCCCCTTAAAGGGAGAGTGACCGAAAAAACCAGTTGGTCTCATTGGATAGAACTTTTTGACGCGCAGGCAGTGCCGTTAATTTCCGCCCCCCTCCGACCAACCCCCTTAAAGGGAGAGTGACCGAAAAAACCAGTTGGTCTCATTGGATAGAACTTTTTGACGCGCAGGCAGTGCCGTTAATTTCCGCCCCCCTCCGACCAACCCCCTTAAAGGGAGAGTGACCGAAAAAACCAGTTGGTCTCATTGGATAGAACTTTTTGACGCGAAGGCAGTGCCGTTAATTTCCGCCCCCCTCCGACCAACCCCCTTAAAGGGAGAGTAACCGAAAAAACCAGTTGGTCTCATTGGATAGAACTTTTTGACGCGCAGGCAGTGCCGTTATTTTCCGCCCCCCTCCGACCAACCCCCTTAAAGGGAGAGTGACCGAAAAAACCAGTTGGTCTCATTGGATAGAACTTTTTGACGCGCAGGCAGTGCCGTTAATTTCCGCCCCCCTCTGACCAACCCCCTTAAAGGGAGAGTGACCGAAAAAACCAGTTGGTCTCATTGGATAGAACTTTTTGACGCGCAGGCAGTGCCGTTAATTTCCGCCCCCCTCCGACCAACCCCCTTAAAGGGAGAGTGACCGAAAAAACCAGTTGGTCTCATTGGATAGAACTTTTTGACGCGCAGGCAGTGCCGTTAATTTCCGCCCCCCTCCGACCAACCCCCTTAAAGGGAGAGTGATCGAAAAAACCAGTTGGTCTCATTGGATAGAACTTTTTGACGCACAGGCAGTGCCGTTAATTTCCGCCCCCCTCCGACCAACCCCCTTAAAGGGAGAGTGATCGAAAAAACCAGTTGGTCTCATTGGATAGAACTTTTTGACGCGCAGGCAGTGCCGTTAATTTCCGCCCCCCTCTGACCAACCCCCTTAAAGGGAGAGTGACCGAAAAAACCAGTTGGTCTCATTGGATAGAACTTTTTGACGCGCAGGCAGTGCCGTTAATTTCCGCCCCCCTCCGACCAACCCCCTTAAAGGGAGAGTGATCGAAAAAACCAGTTGGTCTCATTGGATAGAACTTTTTGACGCGCAGGCAGTGCCGTTAATTTCCGCCCCCCTCCGACCAACCCCCTTAAAGGGAGAGTGACCGAAAAAACCAGTTGGTCTCATTGGATAGAACTTTTTGACGCGCAGGCAGTGCCGTTAATTTCCGCCCCCTTCCGACCAACCCCCTTAAAGGGAGAGTGACCGAAAAAACCAGTTGGTCTCATTGGATAGAACTTTTTGACGCGCAGGCAGTGCCGTTAATTTCCGCCCCCCTCCGACCAACCCCCTTAAAGGGAGAGTGACCGAAAAAACCAGTTGGTCTCATTGGATAGAACTTTTTGACGCGAAGGCAGTGCCGTTAATTTCCGCCCCCCTCCGACCAACCCCCTTAAAGGGAGAGTGACCGAAAAAACCAGTTGGTCTCATTGGATAGAACTTTTTGACGCGAAGGCAGTGCCGTTAATTTCCGCCCCCTTCCGACCAACCCCCTTAAAGGGAGAGTGACCGAAAAAACCAGTTGGTCTCATTGGATAGAACTTTTTGACGCGCAGGCAGTGCCGTTAATTTCCGCCCCCCTCCGACCAACCCCCTTAAAGGGAGAGTGACCGAAAAAACCAGTTGGTCTCATTGGATAGAACTTTTTGACGCGAAGGCAGTGCCGTTAATTTCCGCCCCCCTCCGACCAACCCCCTTAAAGGGAGAGTGACCGAAAAAACCAGTTGGTCTCATTGGATAGAACTTTTTGACGCGAAGGCAGTGCCGTTAATTTCCGCCCCCCTCCGACCAACCCCCTTAAAGGGAGAGTAACCGAAAAAACCAGTTGGTCTCATTGGATAGAACTTTTTGACGCGCAGGCAGTGCCGTTATTTTCCGCCCCCCTCCGACCAACCCCCTTAAAGGGAGAGTGACCGAAAAAACCAGTTGGTCTCATTGGATAGAACTTTTTGACGCGCAGGCAGTGCCGTTAATTTCCGCCCCCCTCTGACCAACCCCCTTAAAGGGAGAGTGACCGAAAAAACCAGTTGGTCTCATTGGATAGAACTTTTTGACGCGCAGGCAGTGCCGTTAATTTCCGCCCCCCTCCGACCAACCCCCTTAAAGGGAGAGTGATCGAAAAAACCAGTTGGTCTCATTGGATAGAACTTTTTGACGCGCAGGCAGTGCCGTTAATTTCCGCCCCCCTCCGACCAACCCCCTTAAAGGGAGAGTGACCGAAAAAACCAGTTGGTCTCATTGGATAGAACTTTTTGACGCGCAGGCAGTGCCGTTAATTTCCGCCCCCCTCCGACCAACCCCCTTAAAGGGAGAGTGATCGAAAGAACCAGTTGGTCTCATTGGATAGAACTTTTTGACGCGCAGGCAGTGCCGTTAATTTCCGCCCCCCTCCGACCAACCCCCTTAAAGGGAGAGTGACCGAAAAAACCAGTTGGTCTCATTGGATAGAACTTTTTGACGCGCAGGCAAGTAGGAGTGTCCCTAATCTTTGCCAGTTTTCAATGTAGAGGTAGAAAGGGGGTCGGCAACGGAAATCCCCGCTTCCTTCCCCCCCTGTGTGTAAACTAGGTCACTTCCGGCAGGTGGCGACATTGTGGGCGTGGCCACGGGTGTCAGGTTACTCCCACCAGGTGGCGCGCGCGCTGATTGGCGCGGGGACCACGTGGTAACTACGCGGCGCGGATACTGCGCGCTAATTGGTTGGGGCGAAATTATTCAAAATGGCGCTGATTGGTTGCTGTTTTGGTGCTAAATTATTCAAAATGGCGCTGATTGGCTGGTATTTTGGCGCGAAAAGGGGTCAGTACTCCTTTAAAGGAATTCCCAGGTTGGCTATACTCGGGCATTGTTAAAGTGGTGACAGTTTTGATTGATTGAGCAGGTGTTATTCGGCGTAGAAATAACTGAGCGGCGCAAATACCTTTAGTGACAATACCGAGAGAATCACCTATTAATTATGTCATCGAACTATTACGTCGAAAATTTACGTAATTTGGCCGCCATCTTTAATGTCGCATATTCAAACGGGTAGGGTGGCCATCTTTATTTTTTTAGGAAATTTACCATATTTACGACAATTTTTTAACGCTTTTTAAACAAGTTGTTCCTAACGGATTTTTATATCGTTACGTACCTAGATGACTTGAACTTGATTATTATGACATATGTATCATATATTACCGTCACGTAACTTTTAATAACGACGCGAGGGAAAGCTTTCTAATTTATATTGAATACATTACCACTATACGAAATATTTACATAAATTAAACAAGGTCGGTTCGCGCTCATGAAATTTAAATAAACGTTAATAATGCGGTAAAAAGCTAAGCCTAACAAATACTTTGTCGTCAAAACTACTGTTACACTTTTTGTTATAATCTCCCGCGTATTGACTTAATAATAATGGTATTTTATAGCGTCATATGAAATAACGGGCGGAAATAACTTACTTACGTGTTTAAGGTGAATCCTACGAAGCAAGAATTACATTTGTATAATAACCAACAAAACATTTACTAATAAAAAAATTATAAACTGAAAATGTTTTTGAAATATATTACGTCATTTAAACAATGACCAATCAAATCCCTTACGTCAAATGGACAATGTAATAGTATTATGTCAATTTATAACGCTACCAAGTAAAAACGGTTTTAAATGTGCGGTAGATGCCCAAGTCAAACAGCGATTTATAGTCCTCCTGTATTCATCCATATTATAAATATAACTCTTAAAATATAACTTAACATTTTTAAATACAAAAGTAAATTAATTAAAAAACGCAGCCGATACATTTAAGCGATCATACAAAATAGTAAGAAATCAATTTCATTACACGAAACATTTGTTTGATTTATAATACATTTTTAACGGTCTGCTACGTTTTACATTCTGTGATGTTAATATGTTTGGGTTTTAGTTCTTTAACAATTAAACTATTTTACATCTAAAAAACCAATGTGTTGCTTATTTGAATTGATAATAAAACTTTTTTACAAAACTCAAAAATGAATAATACAATGTTATAAAATAATTTTCAACTCTGAACCTGAAATTAAATGTGTTTGTCAAATTGTTATCACTTTTCTAAATTATCTTACATCCTTCTATGTTTAAAATAAAAAACTCTGATTTAAATTTAAACTTTATTTTACAACATTTGTTGTTGACACAAAGGAACTATCGTTAATAACATTTAACACGCTATCAATAAAAACCACTAACTCGTCTATCGCCTTTAAGAATCCAGTTTTTGGGGTCGTTCCAAATGCATTTCGTGAGAATTATGCTCTTTTTGAAAATATATCATTCTTTGTGCAATCAAATCCATTTCAAGTTGACGATTAATTTTTTCAATTCTTTATTTATATGTTTAATCAGTTCATAGTCCTTGTTTTCTTTATAAGTCATTATTCCACAACAAAAACAAAGCGAAACTAGTTTGTATAAAACGCGATGTGGTTAGTTCAGTACAGGTCGGACACAAAGGAATCTGATTACCGCTAACTATCTCTCTACGCCGTTAGAGCTCCTCTGATTACCGCGAACTATCTCTCTCTCCACGGCGTTAGCGCTCCTCTGATTACCACGAACTATCTCTCTCTCCGCGTTTATCTCCATTGTTGATTTATTTAGAACAGGTGTTGAGCGGAGAATCCCCCGTTGCTATGGTGACTTCGGCGCGACGTTTATTTGAGTATCAACAAACTTAGCAAATACCTTTAGATTGTTTCAATGTTAAATTCGTTAACCTCGCAGTTTGAAACAAGTTGTCCCTATATTAAGAATCAGCTTGGTATACAATTTGCAGATCTGGCCTTATAAATGTTTCACTGTATACAATGTCTTTACCCACATTGTGTACATTTAGTAATATTAGTTTACGTATAACCGTAACCTTTAGTTATACCAATCGACCATGGTTAGGTAAATATAATGCATTTATAAGTTCGCGTGTTGAACACATAATAGTATTCAGAACTTTCTAATTAAATTGAATACATTGCCAATATACGAAATATTTACATACATTAAACAAGGTTGGTTCGCGCTCATGAAATTTATATAATAGTAAACTTTGTAGGGTAAATTACTTGACTTTGTAATGGATATTTCAATAACCGTTCATCATTTTAATAGACCAATGACGGTATAATTAACAACGTCTGAATTTTCGTCGCTAAAAGATATGTCCATAAAGATTGATTATAAAAAGTTTAATACGCAGGTATCTATGGATTCGGATTACCTAAACAAGTCGCCCCTATATGAACTTTTAAACGGTTATTCGTGTTAAACGTGTACATTAATACTATAACTTTTTCAAAAAGCAGCAGTCGATAAGTATGACATTCTAATTACCGTCAAATACAGAGCTAGAAGTTACTTGGTTAACCATTTTTAGGTTATTTTTATGGTCAGTTATTGAGCGTTTTACTCCTATACGGTTCAATGGGAATTATTATTGATCGCTATTGTCAGTTATAATAAGAATGAAAATAGAGTTGCAATTTATTCCGGCGATATGTACTTTTAAATTTTAACAGATTTGACATACATTATAAAGTCTAGCACCTTATATCCTATGAACAATATTTTTGGAAAAAGTACAGCTAGATAAATGGCCAAAAAAATTTTACATAACCGAAATACTACATTATTATTATAGATAATAAATAATACTATAAATATAGAACTCAGTTAATCAAGTTATTTTTTAACGAAACATGCAAACAATTACCAGCTTATCAATTTGATATTTTAATTATTGTTATTGGCAATTAAACTTTGGGGTAATTTCACCGAAAATCATGTTTTGTTATCACAACAACTTGAACACAAGTTTTTTAACTAATGTTTGATACCTATTTAATGTAAAAGTAGCTTCATGATTTGTGGCGCTTTGGGTTTAATTTAATAGACTAGTTTCTTAATCTTTCAGGACTCTTTTGTTAGTAGATTTCTGTAGTTATTTGTCATAATATCGCGGTAAAGAATACGTTTCTCAGTATAATAAGCAAATAAGAAAAAAAATCGTTGTGTTTTACGACTACCTATCGCGGACTAAAGGAGTAGAATCTACAAAGTATAGCAACCTTGTAAATTAATCCTATAATTCTTCTCTCCTACTTCAGTCTTCTGAATTGAAACGTCGTTGTCCTGTTTCTTCAACAGATAGCTATCGGGATCGGCCAGACCAGACACGACCGACTTCGAAGGACGATAAAGAAAACCATATATAAATAATGTAAAAAACTTGAAATATTCCCTAGGCTGGTTTATTTTTCCAAGACAGAAAGGGCTCTAAATATAGTTTATATGAAACTTAAGGAAAATTTAAATATAGTTTATATGAAACTTAAGGAAAATTTAAATATAGTTTATATGAAACTTAAGGAAAATTTATTAACACTCAACATAAATAAAACTAATTACATTTGTTTCTCCGCGAGAACGACTATAGATTTGTTACATGAATAAAAAATTCACGAAAATAATAATTGTAGAAACTGCACTGGAAAATGTTTAAAGTTAGAAAGAGTAAATAAACTAAAATATCTGGGGGTAATAATAGACAGTATTCTAAAGTGGAATGAACATGTGACCTATATCACTAATAAAATTCGACTATGTATAAATTCCGTGAAATTAAAAACTTTTTAGAAATACCGTGGTTAAAAACAGTATATTACGCCCTAATTCAATCAATTATATCATACGGAATAATCGGCTGGGGTGGTACTTATGATACTACAATCGTACCATTAGAAATATTACAAAGAAAAATTCTACGCATATGTACGAAATTATTATTACCCAAATCAATTGCTAAATGATGAATTTAAAGTTTTTCTGCTAAAGAAATTTTATTATACCCTTTCAAAAACAAACAACTTATCGACTTGACTAAAACTTACGACAACAGATATGTAGAAGTAGGAAATTTATTTACGCCAAGATCCTATAAAACTATCGGTCAAAAACATGCTCGCTATCTAGGCCCTAAAATATATAAGGCAAAAAGTTTTGATAAAGTGTAACAAAAGATGATAAATTTGGCTGTTATTTCCATTGTTAACAGGGTTTGATTGAGTGATAAGGAAAATAACGAACTGAGGTACGATATTACCCAAAGGTACGACTCATATAGCGGTGAACTCTTTGTAGCGCGTGCTACGAAAAAGTGGTCGAAAATTACAATTTGAAGGCGGATAAAAGACTGTTTTCGTTGTACCCATTTTTGAATTGCGAAAATTTATCTACCGGTATAAGCATTCAATCATTAGCGTTTATATCTCTTCCGATTTTAGTCGCTAACGGTTGAGTATTGTACGCGGTCTTACTATTAATTAGTACTCTTTTAATATTATTACTATTTAGTAAATATATATTTAGCAGGACACCCTATCAGCATTGTCGTCATATTTCAAAAAACATCATGAATTCGGATACCAGAGAGCCTAACAAATGCGACGTGTGTAAAAAAAATACGACTTGCACAAAAAAGGATCGAGATGACGATGGACAGTGGTACGATTTGTGTTGCAAATGTAGTTCTATTCATCAGTATTACTGGAAAAGAAAGGCTCGCGTAGTAAAGTGCGAACATCAAGTGCCGTAGTGGTGGGAATGACGCGTCGGTCATGGACACGTTTTCTCCAAGCGTCTCCGTCGAAAAGACTGCGATATTTTTTTTATGGTCTTGACATTATAAATCCAGCGCCTGTAATTATTACTGGATATGTATGAGTTTTCTTTTTCTTTGGTTAATAAAATATTTGGATCCCAGCAGTTATTGTTTTTTTTTCCGTGGGGGAAAATTTTCGAAAAACTTACTAACAATATATTTGAAAACATTGCATCTGAATTGTTGTCTGTTTAGCGTGAAACTTATTCCATCAATGGGCACTTTACGCTGTAACGTGTAAAGGAACTAATAATGGAAGAGCGCAAGGGCGTTATTATTAGACAACTCGAAATACATCTCCAACGTATTTTGCAATGGTTTAATTCGTACGTTACATCAACCAAACCCAACCTAAACTTGAGTTTTTAGAGTGGCATTGTTATTTTTCACCACCAGGGGTAAATTGTACTTTTTTAAAGTACCAACGTTATTTAATTCGTTGACCGTGGGTATGAAAGACCATTATTGTTTTGCCATTTTAAATTAAGAACTTAGTGGCACTACACTGATTGTAACGACTGCATTATTGAGAATGTAAGCATTGTTTAAATACTTATCTTTTAGCCAAAGAAATGCCCCTTTTAGTTTAATGTTGATATTTCGGTAACCCTACGAAGCCAGAATTACACATTTCATTTTACAGAACAAAATTGGACGACAGTTGGATAATGAGTGATAAGGAAATTAACGAACCGTGTACGGAACTATTGAAAAGTATCAATATATTGAAAAAACAGAGACGAAAACTTCAAGCGGAATATATAGCGGCGAGAATAGAACTTGAAGATTGTTTTCCTACCATACGAACGGAACCTTCTTACGAGTCTTTAAAAATGTTTTCGGAAAGAGAAAGATTACTCAGTTTTAAAAACTGGGTTAATTATGCAACCGAAGATTTGGCCGCCTGGGGATTTTATGCGCTCGGTAACGGCCTAATGGTCGAAGAATGGCAAGACGGAGATATACCGTTAATAGTTCATTACCGTCAAATTCCATTATGTCCATTCATTCGAGGATGCCAAGTTGGAAATATAACAATATTACAAAAGTCGTAAACATATTTTAGAATTTCAAAGTGTAAATATTACAATAAAGTGTCAATTTTCCAATGTAAAAAAAAAATATGTATCCGAGTTTTTTTAATGTCGCCTTTACATAAAATGTCAGAGTAGTTACACTTTCAGTTACGTTAGCTTAATATGAAAATAGTGCTAAAATCCCCTTTAAAATTTGATAAAATACATTTCAGATATGTAAGTAGGTAGAATAATACTATAAAATTCCTTTTTCTACTTTTAATACGGCAAAACGCAACTCCGATACGCAAATATAGACAGATAATACAAAAAAATCTTTACTCTACGTTCGATTCTTTAAAATACATATCCAGTAATAATTACAGGCGCTGGATTTATAATGTCAAGACCATAAAAAATATCGCAGTCTTTTCGACGGAGACGCTTGGAGAAAACGTGTCCATGACCGACGCGTCATTCCCACCACTACGGCACTTGATGTTCGCACTTTACTACGCGAGTCTTTCTTTTCCAGTAATACTGATGAATAGAACTACATTTGCAACACAAATCGTACCACTGTCCATCGTCATCTCGATCCTTTTTTGTGCAAGTCGTATTTTTTTTACACACGTCGCATTTGTTAGGCTCTCTGGTATCCGAATTCATGATGTTTTTTGAAATATGACGACAATGCTGATAGGGTGTCCTGCTAAATATATATTTACTAAATAGTAATAATATTAAAAGAGTACTAATTAATAGTAAGACCGCGTACAATACTCAACCGTTAGCGACTAAAATCGGAAGAGATATAAACGCTAATGATTGAATGCTTATACCGGTAGATAAATTTTCGCAATTCAAAAATGGGTACAACGAAAACAGTCTTTTATCCTCCTTCAAATTGTAATTTTCGACCACTTTTTCGTAGCACGCGCTACAAAGAGTTCACCGCTATATGAGTCGTACCTTTGGGTAATATCGTACCTCAGTTCGTTATTTTCCTTATCACTCAATCAAACCCTGTTAACAATGGAAATAACAGCCAAATTTATCATCTTTTGTTACACTTTATCAAAACTTTTTGCCTTATATATTTTAGGGCCTAGATAGCGAGCATGTTTTTGACCGATAGTTTTATAGGATCTTGGCGTAAATAAATTTCCTACTTCTACATATCTGTTGTCGTAAGTTTTAGTCAAGTCGATAAGTTGTTTGTTTTTGAAAGGGTATAATAAAATTTCTTTAGCAGAAAAACTTTAAATTCATCATTTAGTAATTGATTTGGGTAATAATAATTTCGTACATATGCGTAGAATTTTTCTTTGTAATATTTCTAATGGTACGATTGTAGTATCATAAGTACCACCCCAGCCGATTATTCCGTATGATATAATTGATTGAATTAGGGCGTAATATACTGTTTTTAACCACGGTATTTCTAAAAAGTTTTTAATTTCACGGAATTTATACATAGTCGAATTTTATTAGTGATATAGGTCACATGTTCATTCCACTTTAGATTACTGTCTATTATTACCCCCAGATATTTTAGTTTATTTACTCTTTCTAACTTTAAACATTTTCCAGTGCAGTTTCTACAATTATTATTTTCGTGAATTTTTTATTCATGTAACAAATCTATAGTCGTTCTCGCGGAGAAACAAATGTAATTAGTTTTATTTATGTTGAGTGTTAATAAATTTTCCTTAAGTTTCATATAAACTATATTTAAATTTTCCTTAAGTTTCATATAAACTATATTTAGAGCCCTTTCTGTCTTGGAAAAATAAACCAGCCTAGGGAATATTTCAAGTTTTTTACATTATTTATATATGGTTTTCTTTATCGTCCTTCGAAGTCGGTCGTGTCTGGTCTGGCCGATCCCGATAGCTATCTGTTGAAGAAACAGGACAACGACGTTTCAATTCAGAAGACTGAAGTAGGAGAGAAGAATTATAGGATTAATTTACAAGGTTGCTATACTTTGTAGATTCTACTCCTTTAGTCCGCGATAGGTAGTCGTAAAACACAACGATTTTTTTTCTTATTTGCTTATTATACTGAGAAACGTATTCTTTACCGCGATATTATGACAAATAACTACAGAAATCTACTAACAAAAGAGTCCTGAAAGATTAAGAAACTAGTCTATTAAATTAAACCCAAAGCGCCACAAATCATGAAGCTACTTTTACATTAAATAGGTATCAAACATTAGTTAAAAAACTTGTGTTCAAGTTGTTGTGATAACAAAACATGATTTTCGGTGAAATTACCCCAAAGTTTAATTGCCAATAACAATAATTAAAATATCAAATTGATAAGCTGGTAATTGTTTGCATGTCTCGTTAAAAAATAACTTGATTAACTGAGTTCTATATTTATAGTATTATTTATTATCTATAATAATAATGTAGTATTTCGGTTATGTAAAATTTTTTTGGCCATTTATCTAGCTGTACTTTTTCCAAAAATATTGTTCATAGGATATAAGGTGCTAGACTTTATAATGTATGTCAAATCTGTTAAAATTTAAAAGTACATATCGCCGGAATAAATTGCAACTCTATTTTCATTCTTATTATAACTGACAATAGCGATCAATAATAATTCCCATTGAACCGTATAGGAGTAAAACGCTCAATAACTGACCATAAAAATAACCTAAAAATGGTTAACCAAGTAACTTCTAGCTCTGTATTTGACGGTAATTAGAATGTCATACTTATCGACTGCTGCTTTTTGAAAAAGTTATAGTATTAATGTACACGTTTAACACGAATAACCGTTTAAAAGTTCATATAGGGGCGACTTGTTTAGGTAATCCGAATCCATAGATACCTGCGTATTAAACTTTTTATAATCAATCTTTATGGACATATCTTTTAGCGACGAAAATTCAGACGTTGTTAATTATACCGTCATTGGTCTATTAAAATGATGAACGGTTATTGAAATATCCATTACAAAGTCAAGTAATTTACCCTACAAAGTTTACTATTATATAAATTTCATGAGCGCGAACCAACCTTGTTTAATGTATGTAAATATTTCGTATATTGGCAATGTATTCAATTTAATTAGAAAGTTCTGAATACTATTATGTGTTCAACACGCGAACTTATAAATGCATTATATTTACCTAACCATGGTCGATTGGTATAACTAAAGGTTACGGTTATACGTAAACTAATATTACTAAATGTACACAATGTGGGTAAAGACATTGTATACAGTGAAACATTTATAAGGCCAGATCTGCAAATTGTATACCAAGCTGATTCTTAATATAGGGACAACTTGTTTCAAACTGCGAGGTTAACGAATTTAACATTGAAACAATCTAAAGGTATTTGCTAAGTTTGTTGATACTCAAATAAACGTCGCGCCGAAGTCACCATAGCAACGGGGGATTCTCCGCTCAACACCTGTTCTAAATAAATCAACAATGGAGATAAACGCGGAGAGAGAGATAGTTCGTGGTAATCAGAGGAGCGCTAACGCCGTGGAGAGAGAGATAGTTCGCGGTAATCAGAGGAGCTCTAACGGCGTAGAGAGATAGTTAGCGGTAATCAGATTCCTTTGTGTCCGACCTGTACTGAACTAACCACATCGCGTTTTATACAAACTAGTTTCGCTTTGTTTTTGTTGTGGAATAATGACTTATAAAGAAAACAAGGACTATGAACTGATTAAACATATAAATAAAGAATTGAAAAAAATTAATCGTCAACTTGAAATGGATTTGATTGCACAAAGAATGATATATTTTCAAAAAGAGCATAATTCTCACGAAATGCATTTGGAACGACCCCCAAAAACTGGATTCTTAAAGGCGATAGACGAGTTAGTGGTTTTTATTGATAGCGTGTTAAATGTTATTAACGATAGTTCCTTTGTGTCAACAACAAATGTTGTAAAATAAAGTTTAAATTTAAATCAGAGTTTTTTATTTTAAACATAGAAGGATGTAAGATAATTTAGAAAAGTGATAACAATTTGACAAACACATTTAATTTCAGGTTCAGAGTTGAAAATTATTTTATAACATTGTATTATTCATTTTTGAGTTTTGTAAAAAAGTTTTATTATCAATTCAAATAAGCAACACATTGGTTTTTTAGATGTAAAATAGTTTAATTGTTAAAGAACTAAAACCCAAACATATTAACATCACAGAATGTAAAACGTAGCAGACCGTTAAAAATGTATTATAAATCAAACAAATGTTTCGTGTAATGAAATTGATTTCTTACTATTTTGTATGATCGCTTAAATGTATCGGCTGCGTTTTTTAATTAATTTACTTTTGTATTTAAAAATGTTAAGTTATATTTTAAGAGTTATATTTATAATATGGATGAATACAGGAGGACTATAAATCGCTGTTTGACTTGGGCATCTACCGCACATTTAAAACCGTTTTTACTTGGTAGCGTTATAAATTGACATAATACTATTACATTGTCCATTTGACGTAAGGGATTTGATTGGTCATTGTTTAAATGACGTAATATATTTCAAAAACATTTTCAGTTTATAATTTTTTTATTAGTAAATGTTTTGTTGGTTATTATACAAATGTAATTCTTGCTTCGTAGGATTCACCTTAAACACGTAAGTAAGTTATTTCCGCCCGTTATTTCATATGACGCTATAAAATACCATTATTATTAAGTCAATACGCGGGAGATTATAACAAAAAGTGTAACAGTAGTTTTGACGACAAAGTATTTGTTAGGCTTAGCTTTTTACCGCATTATTAACGTTTATTTAAATTTCATGAGCGCGAACCGACCTTGTTTAATTTATGTAAATATTTCGTATAGTGGCAATGTATTCAATATAAATTAGAAAGCTTTCCCTCGCGTCGTTATTAAAAGTTACGTGACGGTAATATATGATACATATGTCATAATAATCAAGTTCAAGTCATCTAGGTACGTAACGATATAAAAATCCGTTAGGAACAACTTGTTTAAAAAGCGTTAAAAAATTGTCGTAAATATGGTAAATTTCCTAAAAAAATAAAGATGGCCACCCTACCCGTTTGAATATGCGACATTAAAGATGGCGGCCAAATTACGTAAATTTTCGAAGTAATAGTTCGATGACATAATTAATAGGTGATTCTCTCGGTATTGTCACTAAAGGTATTTGCGCCGCTCAGTTATTTCTACGCCGAATAACACCTGCTCAATCAATCAAACCTGTCACCACTTTAACAATGCCCGAGTATAGCCAACCTGGGAATTCCTTTAAAGGAGTACTGACCCCTTTTCGCGCCAAAATACCAGCCAATCAGCGCCATTTTGAATAATTTAGCGCCAAAACACCAACCAATCAGCGCCATTTTGAATAATTTCGCCCCAACCAATTAGCGCGCAGTATCCGCGCCGCGTAGTTACCACGTGGTCCCCGCGCCAATCAGCGCGCGCGCCACCTGGTGGGAGTAACCTGACACCCGTGGCCACGCCCACAATGTCGCCACCTGCCGGAAGTGACCTAGTTTACACACAGGGGGGGAAGGAAGCGGGGATTTCCGTTGCCGACCCCCTTTCTACCTCTACATTGAAAACTGGCAAAGATTGGGGACACTCCTACTCAGGCAGTGCCGTTAATTTCCGCCCCCCTCCGACCAACCCCCTTAAAGGGAGAGTGATCGAAAAAACCAGTTGGTCTCATTGGATAGAACTTTTTGACGCACAGGCAGTGCCGTTAATTTCCGCCCCCCTCCGACCAACCCCCTTAAAGGGAGAGTGACCGAAAAAACCAGTTGGTCTCATTGGATAGAACTTTTTGACGCGCAGGCAGTGCCGTTAATTTCCGCCCCCCTCCGACCAACCCCCTTAAAGAGAGAGTGACCGAAAAAACCAGTTGGTCTCATTGGATAGAACTTTTTGACGCGCAGGCAGTGCCGTTAATTTCCGCCCCCCTCCGACCAACCCCCTTAAAGGGAGAGTGATCGAAAAAAACAAGTTAATAAATTCATCGGTATTTTTTTTATGAATTTGCGAATTTTCATGACTTTTGGTGCCTAAACTACCCAAATGTTTGATATATATTTCCAAAAATAAACTCATTTGAATCCCGGTTTAAGAATTTCTATAAATCATATTTCCACTAATTTCAATAGGCCTAATTTAAAAGAATTATGTTCGTCGTGTTTTGCTTACCTATTTCACCTTTGATGCTTTCCGTCTATCAAACGATAGGAAATCATATGGCCTCAACAGCTTTTGTATTGGTTAATTTGGTTTGCCCACCCGTGTATCCTGAGGGTGGGCGGTGGCCACTCTTTAACATAGGATGGTAAATTATATATCAAGCTATAGGAAATCACATGGCCTCAACAGCTTTTGTATTGCTTTGCCCACTTGCGTATCCTGAGTGTGGGTGGCGCCCAAGTTTTAATCCTTCAACTTAGGACGGAATTTTATATATCTAACGATAGGAAATCAGATAGCCTCAACAGCTTATGTATTGCTTTGCCCACCCACGTATCCTGAGTGTGGGTGGCGCCCAAGTTTTAATCCTTCAACTTAGGACGGAATTTTATATATCTAACGATAGGAAATCACATGGCCTCAACAGCTTTTGTATTGCTTTGCCCACCCACGTATCCTGAGTGTGGGTGGCGCCCAAGTTTTAATCCTTCAACTTAGGACGGAATTTTATATATCTAACGATAGGAAATCACATGGCCTCAACAGCTTTTGTATTTTTTTGCCCACCCGCGTATCCTGAGGGTGGGCGGTGCCCACTCTTTAACTGATGTGGAACTAATATTACGGCCTGGGCCGACTTGTTTACTTCGCGACAAACTCTCACTAACTACTATACCGATCTGACACACTTTTGGGTCTTATGCTACTTTTGCTTCAATACATTCTTGGTATTTAAGTAACGGAAAACTAATTGTTAGGGGCAAATTTAAATAAATCTCAGAATAATTTTACGTAATGCGTTTTGTACGCTGGAAGCAAAGAATATATTCTTTGCTGGAAGAAACGCATTATGTGGTATAATAATACTGACAAGGAGACATCCCGAAGAGTAACCCACCGATTTTGTTCAAACTCGGGGGATTGGTAGACCTTCATGTAACTTGAAAAATCCTAATTCAAATCCTTATTCAATGGGCAACCGTTTTGCCATGTTTTTGGCAACAAAAAATTTTAATTTTCCCATTTAAAATAACATGGAATTCTGACCGATTCATAGGGCCATGTGAAAAATTTTAACAAATTTCAAAATTTTAAAAATGCCAAAAGTAGACAAAATAGAAAAACAATTGACAAAAAAAATTAAAATTGATAAAAAAATGAACAGAATGGCTGAAATTGAAAAAATGTGAGGGAAAATTTAAAATAGTACCAGGGAGTACAGAACGGGAGATGAAAAGAGGGTTTTTTTGGTTCTGCTGCAATGAGCTACACTTCAGCCGGCGCCTCTGCAAAATACGGGACACCTCGACTATTTAACGCCATCTATTATCAGCGGCCATGCGGTTTTTGTTGAGAAATTCAAATTTTACACACGTGGTGAAAATAAGCATTGACCATTGTTACATAAATAGACTTTCAAAAGTCAAAAGATAAAAGAATTGTAATTATTTTAACAGATCTTATAATTATTTTATATCATTTTATACAATTTATTTTTCTATTTTAGAGAATGTGTTTAAAAAGGCCATGTTAAAGGCAAAAATGGGAAATATATTAGCCAATCATTGCAAAGGCTTAAGGTTTGAAATATGATACAAAATTATATTTACATTGATTTAGTACTATGATTTTAGTTGTATTATATCCTAAAAATGATACGCTTTACTCAAGAAACTTGGAATATTGCCAGTCGTAAGATAATTTAAATATTTACAATTAGGATCTACGTTATCTAATGAAAGACGGCTGCATCCACTTCCTCCATAAACAACAAAGCCACAAAAATTAGGTAGATGGCGCAAAAAGCCGTATCTTGTCCCGTATTTTGCCATCCTTCCCACCCACTTTCAACCCACCCCACCTCGATTCTCTGGCGTCTTGGTTGAGAACCCTAAAAGATCTGTCAAAACGACTCCCGTTCTGTACTCCCTGATAGTACAAACATTGAAAAAATATTTCAGAATTGTTTGAAATAAATATTTTTTTCGAAACTGAAATAAAAATAATAAATTTGATCAAAAGCAGTAAATTTGATCAAAAACGATTATAATTGATTGGAATAGATTATTTGTGAAATATCGGAATAATATATAGATAAATTGGTGTATTTCAAAAAGTAAATAACTTTGGTCAATTTGGTCAACAATGATCAAAATTTGAATTAATAGGTCAAAATGGGCAAAATTTTAATTTCTTAAATGTTTTTGCTTTTTTTGATTTATTTTTCCAATTTTGGTCAGGTTTGACCAAATTGATCAAAATAAATAATTTTTTAATTATTTTGAAAAAAAAAATTTTGAAAAAAAAAATAATTTTGAAAAAAAATTTGAAAAAAAAAAATAATTTTGAAAAAAAAAATTTGAAAGAAAAAAAATAATAATTTTGAAAAAAAAATAATTTTGAAAAAAAAAATAATTTTGAAAGAAAAAAAATAATAATTTTGAAAGAAAAAAAATAATAATTTTGAAAGAAAAAAAATAATAATTTTGAAAGAAAAAAAATTTTGAAAGAAAAAAAATAATTTTGAAAGAAAATAAAAATTATTTTGGAAAGAAAAAATAATTTTGAAAAAACAATTTTGAAAAAAAAATAATTTTGAAAGAAAAAAAATAATAATTTTGAAAGAAAAAAATTTTGAAAGAAAAAAAATAATTTTGAAAGAAAATAAAAATTATTTTGGAAAGAAAAAATAATAATTTTTAAAGAAAAAAAATAATTTTGAAAGAAAAAAAATAATTTTGAAAGAAAAAAAATATTTGGAAAAAAAATATTTGGAAAAAAATAATTTTGAAAATTTTGAAAGAAAAAAAATTAATTTTGAAAGAAAAAAAATATTTTTTTTGCATATACCACACATAGATGGCTCTACTTTACGCTTGCAGGGACTACTAATACTGTCATGGGATTATTTTGATTGTGAATTCAATGCATATTTTTGTACACCGCTCCCTTTTGACGAAACCTAAAGAAGCTCGATATTAATATACAGGGTGTTAACTAAAAATCGATACAGAGGCAATTACTTAAAATGTGTTTTATTTAAGAATTTGAAATTTGCAGGTTACATAGAGGGTGCAGGGGGACAAATGACAATGAAAATTTCAATGACCTTGAACCAGGTCTTCAGGGTCATTCAAATTTTACGTCGAGAACCGTCAGGATTAGAAGAATGGTTCCAAATATTTTTTTTCTTTCAAAATTATTTTTTTTTCTTTCAAAATTATTTTTTTTTCTTTCAAAATTATAATTTTTCCTTTCCAAAATAATTTTTATTTTCTTTCAAAATTATTTTTTTTTCTTTCAAAATTATTTTTTTTTCTTTCAAAATTATTATTTTTTTCTTTCAAAATTATTTTTTTTGAAAATTATTTTTGTCTTTCAAAATTATATTTTTTTTCAACAAAAATTATATTTTAAAATATTTTTTTTTTGGAAAAATATCCAATTTTTTTTTCAACGAAAAACTCCGTTTTTTTTCTTTTTAATTTTGACCGGGATGGCGTGCCATAGCCACCCGGTTTAACGTTGGGAAAGGTACGAGTGATATATCCATATACTTCATTCATCCAAGGTACCATAAACTCAGATCCTACAAACATCGTTACACGTACAGTCATATGAATTTAAAGAGCTACATAAAATCAAGCGACAAAATATTTAAAGCAACACGTGACTATTTTCGGGGTATTTTAAATATGAGTAAATAGTGCCTGTCTTAGTATGGTTTAAATTTAAAATAGCTTTTCTTTTGGTCATGTACCCATTTTACCTCTCAATTTCACGTTATAGACTCTTAAACGCGCCTTCCCAAACGACCACCATTACCTTCCAGTCTACGGGGAGGGTGATGAAAAAACCGGTTTTGGGAGGATGAAATTTCTGCGGTAGAGGGCTGGCTCGATGGTTGTCTGTACGATAATGGCGGCGTCCAGTAAACGTTTCTAAAATAGCCGGGATTAGTGGCGTACTCCTGTAATCCAAAGTTCGTACACGACCTGGAAAACCTGGAAAAGTCAGGGAATTTGAAAATGAGCCCAAAATGTCAGGGATAAATCAAGGAATTTAAAAATGGTCCCAAAAAGTAAGGGAATTTTAAAATGACACCAAAAAATCAGGGAAATAAATATTTGAAAGAAAATCTTTTTCAAGATTTTTACCTCAAACCATTCTTTTCTTCTGAAAAATACGCAGGGGAAATTTGGCAATTTTGTCAGGGAAAACCTAGGGATGTCAGGGAATTTAATTCCGGGAATTTTGTACGAATCCAAATCCCAAGCGTCTGGGAGGCAGAGTTTGTGGATGACCGTGTGAGGACGACCACCAATGCCCCAACGCGTGGTTGTCATGCTTCCGACACGGGTGTTTCCAAAGTCAGAACATCCTCTCTTATTCCCACTGCTGTGTGCGAAGTGAGGGGTTAGTCGTCCCATTGTCGCACCTTCTGCTGGGTTGAGTGGCTTGCGTCTAAGGTGAGACCATCAGAGGTAGGGTGCTGGATTTTGCACCTGTCCGGGCTGTGGACGCTGGCGTAGGGCACTATGATAATAGACCTCCGGTGGTGTGGTTTTAATCTTACCGGTACACCGGGTTATAAATTCTGACACACTGTCCTCACGTATCACCCCGTTGGCGTGGCCGATAAACGTATCTCGCCCTGATTAATCAGATGGACAAGCGGACTCTATTGTCTCACACGTTGCAATCGCAAAAAAAGCGACTTGCTTTAACGCCGTTGATTCTTGATAACTTAGATATTTATGGGGGGCCTCCATAAGAATTTTAAGCACAGGGCCTACAGTAGTCTAAATCCGGCACTGGGCCCCCTTACCGGGCGGTGTGGAGGTATGGAACAAAAATCTAAATGGTTATTTATAGGACAACAAATAACTTTTAAAGTGTTCTAGTTTCTACGTGAACATCAATTTGAAACGTCAAACGCGTCTAAAGGACCTTTAGGAAAAATTTATTTTAAGCAATTTGGGACCCCTTGAGCCGGGGCCCTCGGCGATCGTCAACCAGCTGACCTGGCCAGTCCGGGCCTGTCGGTTGTGTGACTTCAGTACACGGTTGAGGAATGAAAAAACTTGCTCTTTTAGCAACCGATGTGCAATGTGACGTTGGGATCGGAAACTAAGAAATCGGACTGAACGTTTACTCAATATTTCCAATATATTATTTAAATTATAGATGGCCCTATAGTCCGTTAAAAACTTAAAATTTATGGCGAAAACCACATCAAACAATATTAAGCGGAAAATTTTTAATAAAATAAAGAAATTTCGGGAAATTGAAAAGCGCGCGACTTCTTGCTTGATTAAAATTGAGAAACAATATAAAAGCGCGCCCTGCTGAAGACGCGAAAGATTTGTTGTTTTTTTTAAATTTTTGCACGTGCGGCGCGTTCCAGATATACGAGACCCAACCCTAAATTGCGCGATTTCAAAAGTTAGGCCAGTTTGCAAATCGCTCACTAAGGTCGTGCTGGCGCTGGCGATAAACCTTATGATGGCGGCGAAAATTCAAACCCAAATACTTGGCGTTATTTTGCTTTTGAACTTTTTGGGGCAAAAACTATTTTCAAGACAAAATAAGGTACGTGTAAGTATATTGAACGTTTAGGGCGATATTTGGAAAAGCCGAGGGGTAAGTCACTCTCGGATGACCTGTACACCGAGTTCGTGTACTTAGTTCTATTAAAGGTACGGATTTTAAAGAGTTCACGAACTCTTATTAGCACAGTGACCAACCCCTCGGGAAAAGCTTGGCCGTTCCCCTTTAAGCAGCGCGTGCTTTACAATATAAGGCTTTTACAAGTATGCTCTGGCTCTCTGTATTACTACTTCAAGGCCAATCGCTGAACAGGTTTTATTTAAGCGTCTATTGCACCGTGACACTGAAACTAGTACATTTGTCGTTGTATGGCAGCGCCACAAGCGGCCTTTCTTTGAATTAGACATTTGCACCCTTTCGCCAGTGTCACAGTGCTGTTTCAACAGATTCTGCCCCTTTGGTTTCCCCAGTTTGCGTGAAAAGAAATATAAACCTTAGTCATTGAGAATGTATCGATTAATCGAATCATTTTTAAAGCGAGAACTTATAAAGTATTATATTCGATGGTGGATTGAGCGAAATTCGCGTTTTTGCTACTAGGAGCGCTGTTGTTTGTTTTTAAAAAGTTGAAAATTAATACCAAGAATGTATTTATTTATACTCAGGGAGAATGAATTTGTCGAGATTATTTTTAGCGTTTCTCCAATTCCACCCGTTGGGGCCCCGGTATGCTCCGCCGCCTTAATAAAATCAAATAATACTGCAATCTCATTGGTTCTTAAAAATTACGTTTTTCGACGCGATTAACGCTGCTGCCAGGACGCAAAAAATAAGACCGCCTCCTCCCCCCCTAGCGTGAAGGGGGTAGGGCCTCAACGTGTCTGTCGATAGTCTCGACATATTCATTCTCCCTGAGTATAAATAAAAAAATTCTTGTTAATACTAAGTTAATAAATATAGTTTAGTTTATTTTAATAAATAATTAAAATAAATTGAAGTTTCTTTTACTGAGATAACAGTTTTTCATTTACTTGCTTCCTAAATTACTGATTGATCACTTTTTGTCTGGTTTAATGGGAATGTAAAGTGTTGGTTGGTTAACGAAATTAATGTTTTCGCCACTATGAGCGCTGTTGATCCTTAATTTAGCGTGAATAGTCTATACCAGCGGTTCCCAAAAGGTGTTCCGCGGAACCCTGGGGTTCCGTAAAAGGGTCACAGGGGTTCCGAGAATTCGCAGCGCGGCCATCTTTGTTTGTGTCAAGAGTTTAAGATGAGTAAAAAAAATGAGTTGGGGTTCCGCCAGAATAGGCCTTTCAATGAAACCTGTTCAGCACTCGCCAAGGAGTATTATCATTCCGCGCCTGGACTAACAGATTCCTTTTTGTATAGTCTTTGTCACTTGTGGTCGCTTGGTGCGTGAAATAAGGAAATATTTTTAACGCTGTAAACGTTAAGCCTAAGTTGGAATTTTCCTTCAATATATTCGGAGATTTGAGCATTAACTGTACTTTTGCTGGTTTTGGGGTTTTATTACTGTCTAGTGGCTCCATATGTTCTCTATTTAACTGAAAACTAGAAATTATTATGTTATTTACATGGGATTTATTTCATTTAATTAAAATTTTAACTGACCTAACGTTAAATATCTTAACGAAGGACCACCAAGAAGCAAGAACGGTAACGCCGCTAACGCGTGTGCCGAGGCTTACAGTCAGGCTCCCCGCCAGCAATAGGCACAAGTAGGCACGTGCCTACGTTGAAAAAGTGTAGGCCTACTTGGGGGCCTCCAAATTTTTAAAAAGGTGTCTATGATTGGGCCTCCAAAATCGAAATAAACTTTCAGTTCGTAAGATTTTTACATTTGGGCCTTCTAAAAATGCTTATTTAGAAAGCAGGTTTCTTTGCCAATTTCAAGAGGGTTAGAATGAATGACCGCGATTCCAGATTTTTCCCTTAAAAACTTGATCTTTTGAACCGACTGAAATACTACATGCTAGGCAGAAAGGTTCACCTGACACCTGTTTGCCGTGGTATCAGTGAGAAGCTACAACACACTGTGTTACACCGATAAGCAACAAACACAGCACCCCACAAAAGGATAACGCAACCCGTCTCTTATAGCTTCTACATATTTAAAAATTTGAAAATTTAACTGAAAGTATAAATTGCACTCTTCTCTTTTTTTTTACTAAACTCGTCAACAACCAACAAAGGATTGTCTCTTAACCTATTAGATAAATCTCTATTTATAGAGAGCAAGGCTAAATTTGTTAATCGATTTTCAGACATTGTTGTTCTTAAAAATGATTCGAGTCTATTAAGTGTACTAAAACTACGCTCTGAAATAGTATTAGCAACAGGTATGCATAATACAATTTGGAAATATTTTACGAGATCTGGGAATGCCTGCTCGTATGTCAATAAATATTTATAGCAATCGGAAACATTTTGCAAATTTTGAGGTTTAAGATATTCATTGGTTTCAAGCTGCGTTTGCAAACTTTCTGTGTTTATGTTTTCACCGCTTTTGGTACTAAATAACATTTTAGCAACGTTGACCTGATTTTTCAGAGACTCCATTTCAAAATTAAATCTTTTGTAGTTTTGACAAAACGCAGTAATTTTTTCAACGTTCAAAAACTCGCTCGAATTTGGGTCTGATGCGCAAAGTTCTTCATAAATAGAACAATTTTCTAACAATCTTTTTTTCATTTCTAATACGAATCTATCTAAAATTTCAAAATAAGTTGCTTTAAGTTGGTCGCCAATAGTTTTGAACTCCGTTTCCCGACTTCCTATAGTACCCGTTATTATGGTACCTTTTAACCTTTTGTTTTGAATAATTTTTCTTTTCATGGGTACTTTGACGGAACTATTCTTTTCTGGTACTGGAATTGAGGCCGAGAGAGCTAATTGTTTCGCAACATCCCAAATTTGATCGAATCTTTCAGAATTTCGGTCTGTTTCTAACTTTTTTATTGTGGCACCGCAAATTGCTACGGCTTGAGTTATAACTACTTTTGGATTTGCCACTTTCAATTAAGTTTTCTAAAACTAAAACTACAGCATTGTATCTAGTTCTAAAAAAATTTATACATTTTTTTTTACTGGACCATCTAGTGTCACAACTCTGGGGTAATTTTAATATTACATCGTATTCAAGCTCTTTTTGGGCCTCTTGAAAATACTCACTTCGAAGTGACGAATTACTTTGAAATGTATAAATTGCCTGTAACAAACCAAGTGTTTCACGAATTATTGGTACATTCTTACAGGTATCCACCAAAACTAAATTTAGGCGATGGGCGTAACAGTGCACATATGGACACATCCCACCCACAGCATCCTTAATCCTAATGTTCACTCCCGACTTACTTCCACTCATTACACTCGCTCCGTCATATGTTTGCGCTACACAGTTTGATATTTTTAACCCATTTGATAAAAGAATATTAATAATCGCGGAAGATAAAGATTCAGCGTCAAATTTATGTAAATCAACAAAAGACAAAAACCTTTCAAGAACCTCTCCCTTAGTGGTGGTAAATCGAACACAAACACTTAGTTGTTCTACACCGCCTTTGTCCCTAGTTTCGTCAGCAATTATTGCGTAAAAACCACCCGAATCATTAATATCCTGAATAATCATTCTAAGAACAAGTGCACCACTAGTGTTAATAAGCTCGTTTTGTATTGATCCGTGGGTATATTTTGCATGCTATCTACTTTTTTCTTTAAGTCAGGTGAAATGCGCTTTAACAATTCTAGGATTTCAATGAAATTTCCACGATTTTGCTGATCGTCGTTCTCTCGATGCCCTCTTAACGCGATATCCTGTTGAGCGCATGTTAAAACAATTTGCACATGGGCGGATAAAACTTCTCTGTTTCGAATAGTATCTAAACGGTGTTGCTTATTTATCTGTGAAGTTATAGCTCCTCGTTTCTTAGACTGTAAAAAATGTATGTACTTCGTTTCCGCTAATTGGTGGTCGATTTCTCGGAAGTAAAATGTTCGTGAAATTTCTCATTCATATTTTTCCAATTTTTAAAACCAGTTGTGAAATATGTTTTTTTACCACTGCTTGGAAAATAACGGCAGCAAAAACAGTATACCATGTCATTTTCTACAGAATATTCCAAAAAGGGATATTTTACATAATAAATACTATTGAAACTTCGTTTTTGACCCCTAATAATTGTTTGGGGAAATGATAAGAGCCTTGGTTGAGCGAGTGGAGAATCCATGTCGATACTAATGTCAGGAATAATTTGAGTTGCATTTAAATCAGATAGAGCAGGAGTTAAATGGTGCACGATACTGCTATTCTCATGGAGTTCTCGGGAATTCCTGGAAGCGACAAATGAAAGTGCAATGTCATTTGAATTGTTTGATTCACTTTCACTAGGAGCTCCTATTAAGATATTATCAATAACTAATTCTTCAATGCCTTCTACAACTTTATCGAAAACATTTTGACTCGTTTGCAACATAGAATGTTTATTTATAACATCGTTCGATTTATTAGTTGAAAGATTACTTTCAACATGAACCCCTATAGCGTCCTTCAATAAGCTTATTTTATTGTCAGTACTATTTTGTTTTGGTTCGGATTCTAGCGATTTGTTTTCGTTGTGGGAAAGTTGATTTTTTAAAGATTCAGTAGTGGTTGGTAAGTCAAGTTTGTTCGCAATTGCATTTAATTGAGTTTGTTCTAAGACTGGAATTGATGTTTTGAAGTACTTATTTAGAGCCTCTTTTTGAGAATTTAAAAATTCTTGACTGGCTTTTCGCTTTTTGCGACTTTGGCTTCCGGACGGAAATTTTCTCCCACTCATTTCTACATTTTTTTTAATTTGTCAATACTTAAATAGTTAAATTTACCGGATATAATTATCTAAAATGTATCTCTAAAATCCTTCTAATTCTCGAGGAATATTTATCTTAGTAAATAATAAGACTAAGTTTCTAAGATATTAGAAAAATAACTAATAATAGTAATTTGCCTTGACAAAGGCGGTTTGGAAAATATATATCTACTAATAGTTAGCTAGCCCTGAAAAATGCTTTTTGGAAAAATTAACTATTAATAGTTAATTAGCCTTTAAAAGGCTGTTGAAATAATTTGAAATAAAATCAAACTATCAACTAGTCATTTAGCTAAGTGTTTATATTTTAAACAAGCGCATTAGGGCTTCTTTAAACCTCGAGGAGGTAGAAGTCCGCTCTTGCTAAAATATTAGAACAGAAAAGACTAAACTACTTATAATTCGAGAAATACTTTCAAAATATGTATCTACTAATAGTTAGCTAGCCTTGAAAAAGGCTGTTTGGAAAAATTAATTATTAATAGTTAATTAGCCTTTAAAAGGCTGTTGAAATAATTTGAAATAAAATTAAACTATCAACTAGTCATTTAGCTAAGTGTTTATATTTTAAACAAGCGCATTAGGGCTTCTTTAAACCTCGAGGAGGTAGAAGTCCGCTTTTGCCAAAATAATAGAACAGAAAGACTAAAGACTTAAAATTCGAGGAAGACTTTCAAAATAGACCTGACTCGTTCTGGAGCTCAAGACGAAATGGAAAGAAATGTTTTAAAAAAAAGCAGCTTAGCGGTCGAGCCTGGCATTGACCATATTTCGCAAAAGTGGTGAAATCGAAAAACCGCAGAATTTTCCAGGAAGCGAGAAGAGCAAGGTCGTTTTATTGTTGTGGCTATCGTCGCGTTTACTGGACCCCCTTCAGAGCTTGTATCCGAGCGTCGGATTCCGAGCATTGACGTGCATGCCCGCTGGGGTATTTCCCGAAATTCCCTCAAGCCCCTTTCTTTTCTTTCAATTGTTCATTAAACTTTCTCTCCATTTCCGCTACCTTCGCCTCCCGAATCTATCTGTTTATGGTCTACTATCTTTTTGAGTAAACGAATTTATTTTTAAAGATTTTTCCCCCCGAAAAACTTTACTTGGCAATAAAAACATAAAGAAATTTCAAATATGTGGCCTCTTAAATATAAATATGTGGCCCTTTTAATATAAATATGTGGCCCCTCTCAGAAATGCAGGGGGGCTAAAGCCCACGTCAGCCCACCCTTAGCGCCGCTACTGCGCACAGCTATGAAATTAGATATAAGAAAGGTATAAATCATTCTAACACCAGGGATTGGTGCAAACAAAGCGATTAGCCAAGACCAAAGTTTGGTGGTCAGAATTGAACACCAACATTGAGGACATAATTAGAGCACGTTCAAGTTGTCAGCAAAATGAGGAGATCCAACCGAGGGCTCGTGTCCATATAGACTTTGCCGGACCGGTAAATGGGAAATATTTATTATTATTAGTGGACTCTACCTCGAAATGGATGGAAATTGGAGTCACTTCAACAACCAGTTCAGCCGTAGTTATCACATTCTTACGACAAAATTTGGCACGTTATGGAATTATGAAGATCCTGGTGAGTGATAATGCCACTTGTTTCACAAGTAACGAGTTCCAAATCTTCACGCAGAATAACGGCTTCAAGCATTTGACCATTGCACCGTATCACCCTGCTTCAAATGGTCAGGCTGAAAGGGTGGTGCGTACTGTGAAGACATCATTAAAAAATAGATGGTACTTCTAACTCTGCCATTGATGTCATTGACGAAGGTTTAAAAAAATTATCAAATGGATCTCTAGACGTAAGACTAGCAAGATTTCTCATAAACTATCGCCGCACTCCGCAAATTAGTGGTAAATCTCCAGCGGAAATCATGTTTGGAAGAGAAATCCGCACCAAACTTGACATGGTCCATCCAACGAACTTTAAAGAGGAGAGAGGTAATGAGAATATCAACATCGATAAACCTATAATTGAAATGCTAGAAGTAAATAATAATAACGATAAAACCATTAGTAAAAATTAGTGATGTTACCTATAAGTTTCATCCTAATCAAAAAGTCTTTGTAAAAACTATGGTAAGGGAGAAAATTGGATAGAGGGAACTGTAAAAAATCTATCGGAAATATGATGTATGGGATTGATATTGGGAGAGGTATTATTTGAAAACATCAGAACCAATTGAGACTAAGGAGTGAGAAGTTATTAAAACCAACCGTGTCTGAGACATCAACAACTGGAGCCAGTAAAATGAATCCAAATCCAGATGCAGGGTACAAATCAGTATTACAACCACTGATCCAGAGTCATCAACAGCCACCGATCCAGAGTCATCAAAAACCACCGATCCAGAGTCATCAGCAACCACCGATCCAGAGTCATCAGCAACCACCAATCCTGAGTCCTGACAATGAATCTCCAAGCTGGAGTAGCAAATCATCACCAAGTCGATCACCGAGTCGCAATCCTATCTTATTACCACGACAAGACTCGAGACCAGAGCAACAGCCTACCACAAGCATCTCTATTCCTAGTGTAGCCACATCATCAGAAGGAGCCCGATCAAGGATACTTATTAGACAAGATTTCGACAAAGAGCCTCAGTCGAGTAGACACAGACCACACGTACGAAGATCCAGTCGAAGACGTAAAACAATTAAAAGACTTAATTTATGAACTGAAATGTTTAATCGTTAATGTAGTTAAAATACACTATAATCAGTCTATTTAAAAAAGAGTTGATGTTATGAACTATAATAGCCAGGGGGTGCCACTGGGTGGGGAAGCTGAGGGAGCTCTTGTTTTATGACCACCTAAACAGTGGTCTACCGGCTGCCGACATGTTCGGTACTCTTACTTAAAACTTCATATGTAAAAATCATCATCATCATCATCATGGAAATAAATCTGATAGCTTCAATAGAGAGTGTTTAATTAACAAGAACAAACACATCAAATTGATTAAATCTAGATTAGATTTTTTAATCTTGATAACCCTGATTTCATCTTGATTACCCTCATTTCATGACGATCACCCTGATTTAATCACGATTACCCTGATTTAATCATTTTACTATGATTAAGACGCAGCCAAAATGGAAGTGACCTGCCCCTCGGAAAAATCTAATCGACGAATGTCATTCCTTGATTAAAATGCCTTTAAAAAAATCCGTTGCAGGGGAAACTTTTAGAAATCATGTCAAAATTTAAAAACAATCGTTAAAAGTCAGGAAATTTTTGAAATAAACATTATAGATGGGGCCTCTAAATCAGGCTGGGCCTATGTGCAGAAAATTCTTGGCGGGGCTACTGCTTACAGTTTAAAGCGAAATCTTGGATTGAAGTTGGCTGTTTCAAAGAGGGTTGGCTGTACAACTACCCGATAAAATCTGGTAGCCGTGTAACATAAATTAAATCACCTATTTCCGGTTTTACGCGGCGGGCGGGATGGAAGGGGGACGTAACTTTTATTGAAAGACCTATTAGGTGGATAATTTAGGGTTCCATAGCAAAATAAAATTGGGAACCGCTGGTCTATACGAGACTATTATTTGAATACGCTTTTGCTATGTAGCTTTTGCAAATAGTCTAGTTGTTAAAAGAGTGACGTTGCGACGCTAATTTTAAACAACTATACTAAAAGTGTATTTTAATCTAGGAGGATGGCAATGTGGGGAATTTGGACATAAGATACTAGAGACACCTAGCGGACACCGTTGTCAAAATTTCGTCCGCGTGTTCGTTGGGACTTGGTTAGAAATGCGTGCAGGTCTTAAAATCGTGTTAAAGATATATTTATTTTGTCTTCAAATTAAATAAACATCTCCGA
This sequence comes from Leiobunum rupestre, assembly GCF_980474605.1. Classification (NCBI taxonomy): domain Eukaryota; kingdom Metazoa; phylum Arthropoda; class Arachnida; order Opiliones; family Sclerosomatidae; genus Leiobunum; species Leiobunum rupestre. The sequence continues at coordinate 24,232,880 of NC_143385.1, read as the reverse complement.
AATTAGTTTCGTAGAATCCAGGTAGAATATTCGTGTTTCAGCTTGTACATAAAATCGTTGTTAAAAGAATGATAAGTAGGCAAAATTTATAGTGACAAAAAATTCCGCCAATTTTTACGATGGCGATACGCTCGTATGTTCAAAATTGTATAGCTCTCGCGTTGCCGAAGCTAAAACAGCGAGTCCGTGATGGGGGAATACAAATTTATGTTCCAGGTACGCAGTATTATATTCCTAGTTTTAATTATTGGTTAATAATTTTTGGCTCTAGGGTTTCCCTAGCGTCAGCAAAGGCAAGAAGGATTCTTGTTTTGGGCGTTCCATACTATTACCAGTAGCCCCGCCAAGAATTTTCTGCACATTGGCCCAGCCTGATTTAGAGGCCCCATCTATAATGTTTATTTCAAAAATTTCCTGACTTTTAACGATTGTTTTTAAATTTTGACATGATTTCTAAAAGTTTCCCCTGCAATGGATTTTTTTAAAGGCATTTTAATCAAGGAATGACATTCGTCGATTAGATTTTTCCGAGGGGCAGGTCACTTCCATTTTGGCTGCGTCTTAATCATAGTAAAATGATTAAATCAGGGTAATCGTGATTAAATCAGGGTGATCGTCATGAAATGAGAGTAATCAAGATTAAAAAATCTAATCTAGATTTAATCAATCTGATGTGTTTGTTCTTGTTAATTAAACACTCTATTGAGTGCGGATTTCCCTTCCAAACATGATTTCCGCTGGAGATTTACCACTAATTTGCGGAGTGCGGCGATAGTTTATGAGAAATCTTGCTAGTCTTACGTCGAGAGATCCATTTGAGAATTTTTTTAAACCTTGGTCAATGACATCAATGGCAGAGTTAGAAGTACCATCTATTTTTTTTAATGATGTCTTCACAGTACGCACCACCCTTTCAGCCTGACCATTTGAAGCAGGGTGATACGGTGCAATGGTCAAATGCTTGAAGCCGTTATTCTGCGTGAAGATTTTTAACTCGTTACTTGTGAAACAAGTGGCATTATCACTCACCAGGGTCTTCATAATTCCATAACGTGCCAAATTTTGTCGTAAGAATGTTGAACTGGTTGTTGAAGTGACTCCGATTTCCATCCATTTCGAGGTAGAGTCTACTAATATTAATAAATATTTCCCATTTACCGGTCCGGCAAAGTCTATATGGACACGAGTCCACGGTTGGATCTCCTCGGGCCACTTCAAGTATTCAGCCTTTGGCATGGTTGCATTTTGCTGACAACTTGAACATGCTCTAATTCTGTCCTCAAAGTTGGTGTTCAATTCTGGCCACCAAACTTTGCTCCTGGCTAATCGCTTTGTTTGCACCATTCCCTGGTGTGAACTATGCAGTTCATCCAGAATAACTTCTTGGCAAGTTTTCGGTATGACCACCCGATCGGTGGCTAATAAGACTCCTTCATGAATAGTCAAGTCATATCTTCTCTTCTAGTATGGCTTGAAATGTTCTTCTAATTTGTTTGGCCATCCTTGTTGAACAAATTTGTAGATTTGCTTCAAAATATGGTCTTTTGCTGTTTCTTCAGCTACTTGTATCGAGTCGAGAGGTCCTTGATTGAGTTGGCTAATTGCGAAGACATACTCGGATGGTATTGGTGGTGTTATTGGTTTTGATAATAAAGGTAAACGACTTAGCCCATCGGCGTTACAATGATTTATACCTTTCTTATATCTAATTTCATAGCTGTGCGCTCCCAATGTTAACCATTCTTATTTGCAATATACATCAATAGTTTACCTTCAGCAGTCGACCATTCTTTCCCCAGTCTCTTTGCAGATGACACAAAACTTATCAAAATTCTTAGTACAAACACATCTAACGCCGAGTTACAACAGGATCTCTCTAAAGTTGAATCTTGGCAAAAAATTCCGGTTTATCCTTCAACACCTCAAAATCCAATGTGTCTTGAAAAAGGAAATGCGCGACTTTTGACGGGTTGCGTTATCCTTTTGTGGGGTGCTGTGTTTGTTGCTTATCGGTGTAACACAGTGTGTTGTAGCTTCTCACTGACACCACGGCAAACAGGTGTCAGGTGCACCTTTCTGCCTAGCATGTAGTATTTCAGTCGATTCAAAAGATCAAGTTTTTAAGGGAAAAATCTGGAATCGCGGTCATTCATTCTAACCCTCTTGAAATTGGCAAAGAAACCTGCTTTCTAAATAAGCATTTTTAGAAGGCCCAAATGTAAAAATCTTACGAACTGAAAGTTTATTTCGATTTTGGAGGCCCAATCATAGGCACCTTTTTTAAAAATTTGGAGGCCCCCAAGTAGGCCTACACTTTTTCAACGTAGGCACGTGCCTACTTGTGCCTATTGCTGGCGGGGAGCCTGACTATTACAGATATAAGAATGTCTAGGGGTATGATTATACGTTACAGAAATAAGTACGCGGATGTCGGGTGTCCAACTAATATCATTTAAAAAGCAACGATCGGTAACAAATACACTTAAATAAAATAAAAGCACTTTAATAAAATATACACGACACTAAAATAAACTGGGCATGCGAATAAAATTCGTTTCGCGGGAATCACGTGGGGGAGTAAAGCGGGCTCTAATTAATTTAAAGCCTTTCTTGGATTTGGCTCACCAAAGATGAATACAGTCTGTTCGCTGGGTCGGTGTGGTCGGTGCCAGGTGACCTGGAATTTGATGCCGGGTGACTTTGAACATGGACTGGCTCCAGCTGACTTCCGTTCGTACCGCAATGTTGGCCTCGAACTCTACTTCCCTTTTTTTAAAGTCTTTTATAATATAAACTTCAATTAACTCTCCCTGATATTCGGCCCGAACTCTTTGTTGACAATCTCGACCTTTTTGCCTGAACCCGGGACTACTCGTCTCCGGACACTTCTTACAAGTTTCACTCACAAGGAAACATCCCAAAGTGTAACCCACCGATTTGATTCAAACTCGGGGGATTAATAGACCCTCATGTAACTTGAAAAATCCTAAAGGGAATTTATTCAATGGGCAACCGTTTTGCCATGGCAACGAAAAATGTTTTTGACAACAACAAATGGAAATTTTCCCATTGAAAATAACATGGGATTCTGACCGATTCCTAGGACCCCCCTGTAAAAAATTTTAACAAATTTAAAAATTTGGAAAATGCCAAAAATAGAAAAAATAGATTAAAATTGACGAAAAAACATCAAAATTGATCAACTTTTGATCAATTTGAGGTCAAAAAAGACTACTTAACGTACTAGTTGGTTTAGTACTAGCAATGTTATATTTAGTCTATGGTCTGGGGCGATTTACTCTGTTCGATTTACTCGCCCGTAGACACGTGCTTAAAGGCCTCACCCGGCGGCGCTGTAGTGGAGGAAAATTCTAATTTCGATGACGTATTTTTAACCTCCTCTCCCACTTCGCGATAAGCTCTCATAAAACATTATACCGTACTGACACACTTTTAGGTCTTATGTCACTTTTGTCAGGAAAGTGCTTTCAAATGTAAAATATCATTAGAAATCGACTGGAACGAGTGAGGAGTTCGTATCTTAAATTTAAAATTTTGTATAGCGGTTATTATAGATTTGAGCCGCTATTTTCGACCTTCACCACGTGAAAGAGCGCCCTAAAATCTATTCGCGGCCGAAAACTATCGCTACGCGGCTACGCCCCCTTTGGTTGGCCATTGGAACCTAGATAGGTATAGCGGCTAAACCGACGCTATTAGTTTTTCCTCATCGTTATTGGTATATTTTTTCCTTATAAATAATGATACTTGCATTTTTATATAATTTTTCCATAGTTTGCTTACATTTTGATAAATTTATTTCAGAAAAAAATTTCATATGAGTTTTTAATTTGTGTGTAGTCGACGCTAGATCATAGGCGCTATATCGGAGAAGCTAGCGCCTTGGAGAAGAGAAGTATTCTGGAGCGGAAAAGTCGGGCGCCACCTGCGGCTTTGTAAAATTCCCATCATGCACTTTTTGGTCGGACGTCATCAAGCCAGAATGATGGCAGATAAAGCTGACGTCCGACCAAAAACCGGGGTAGTCTGGGTAATTCTAACAGCAATAGGCGGGAAAGGACGTTCTTATTACCGCTATGGGATTTTCCACTCCAGAATACTTCCCTTCTCCAAGCTAGCGCCGTTACGCCACCTAGACTCATTTCGGTCACGAATACACTCCTTTTATTTTACGCGCGTATATCATGTCCATGGTATATCCCACACCAACAATCCCCCACAAAATTAACTGTGTGCCGGCCGCCACGGCCGGACCTTGGAGTAGAAAAGTTGAAGGCCGGACTACCTTTAGATCTACTCTTCAAATTTCTTTCTCCAAAACGGGCAAAAGAATGGTTCACCAAAATCAAAACTTTATGAATTTGTTCTAGGTAATAACGAATTTTTACTGGACTAATACCTGTCTTCGGATTGTATATCGCACAGAGGGTTCAATAGGCGATTAAATATAACATCTTCCCAGAAATTGCCAAGAAGTAATATTTCCGACGGCCAGGACTCATAAGTTATTATTTATATAAAGCTTGTTGAAATATTAGAAAGCTGGAAACATTCTTGAACGTAACATCGGTTTTTTGCTAAGCCCTAACATGCCAAAAAGTTACCTGGTTAAAAGGAAACACTTGTTGCATACCGTACTGCAAAAGTAATATGTTTAGTTCTAAAGGAATGAGTTTTCATCTTTTTCCAAAAGATAATTTTATAATATTTAAATCGGATTTGTGGTTGTAAAGTTATTGAAGAAATAGTGATGACGGAAAACATGAAAATTAACCCTTATTTAATTTTTAAGTGAAACAAGCACTTAAAAATTAAATAAGGGTCAATTTTAATAATATTAATATTAAATATATTAATATTAATATTTTATGAATATTATGACGCTTCGAACAAGCCTAGGCACGACATATTTTATTTATTTTTTCATGACGTCATTTTGGAGGGGTTTGGCTATTTCCGGCTTTGCTCGCGCCCTAATTGTGGTAGGGCATTAATTTTCAATGCATATTATTTTCGGGGGGGGGGGTATTCTTTCATAGAAGCTCTCATTCGGCTCTCTACCTAAAATCGAAATAAAATGGCTGCCAAGAGAAAACGGCCAGAAACTTTTGATCGGGACTGTGTACATGTACATCTGCCGACAATCTTTGGATAAAATGATCGTTGGCCCCCAAACCATGGGATTTTCTCGACGAACCTTGACCTTAACATAGGGCCCAAACGTTCACCATTATTTTACGATGTGGAGAAACCGCGCTGCCAGAAAAGTTTCTTAACCGCTGAAAAAAAGAAATCTCAGCAGATTCAGATTATTTGGTTTGAATTACACCAAAAATGTTAAAATTTCGTTTTTCTACCAAATATGGAGGAATAAATTATTAATTTTAGGCCTAGTTGTCGGCTAGGACTATTGCGATAAGGTTCGAGGAACGACTTGTTTCCACGGGCGTCAAATCAGGGCAGGCCCGGACTGGCCAGGTCGGCTGGTCAGCAATCGCTTATAATTAACTTTCTTAGAGGTCCTTTAGACGCGTTTGACGATTCAAATTAATGTGCAAGTAGAATCTAGTACACTTTAAACACTATTTGTTGATCTTTAAATAACCATTTAGATTTTTTTCCATACCACCACACAGCCCGGTCCCAGCCTGAATCAGGGGCTCGACCTCCTACAGAATTTTCGGTCTTGGTTCGCACCTGTGCCGCTTGTAAGAATCTTGGCAATAGCTCCATCTGCTTTAGTACATGTCAACTACATGTGTGAGGAAGCAAAAACGCATAAACGACTCCTTTAACCCTCTATCGGTGAAAATTGGTAAACAAACAGATATGGTCAAACGGACCCAAGGAAGGGGAAATATTCGGATTTGGTCAGTTTTACGCGCATAGCTCTTAAACCATATTCCTTTGTACACCGATTAGAGGGGTAACTAGGGGAGTGGCTCAAGTCAAGGTTCGTAAAAATCTTTAAGCTCAGACTTGCAAATTTTTTATGAGGTCCTTGGGACCACCGACCCCCTCAATGGGCCCTAATGTCTATTTTCCATGAGGGTCACTTACTCGCAGGGTTTCCACTTTGCGGCGAAAAAGGGCGTTTTCGACGAAAACTGTCTTGGTGAGCACCAGAAATTTTAAAACCGGCGAAAACCATTGAAAACGGCGAAATTTGCAGCGTAAATATTTTTAGTCAGAAAAACTAAAAAATCATCGTCTCTGTAGTCCACCTACTGTGCCCCCAATGGCAACCCATAAATTTTTTTGGCAGATATAAAATTTATCTAAAATGTATTTTTATTTAAAAAACAAATAGTTACCTTTTGTAAAAAATAAATATATTGCCTAATTCTAAGATTGGAAATAAAGAGAGGAAACCATGGACACTGTATGTTAGAGATACAGTGTCCATGAAGAAACATATGCAGTGACACTAAATCTATGGGGGGAAATTGTGGCGAAAACGGCGGCGAAAATCGACGATAGGACCGGCGAAAACTGGTAAAATTGCCCCTAAAATAGGCGAAAATCTCGACCGCAGAGTGGAAACACTGCTTACTCGTGGAGAAGTGAAATGGGATAGTGAAAATTAAATAAAAATATTCAGAAACGAAGAGAAAAGCATATAGTTTATGATATATCGTAAAATTTTCTAAAACATTTTTCATTTAAATTGGGGGTTCCGGGGACCCTCGACCCTGCATTTAATAATAAATAATTTTATTTCGGAGGCCCAGCATTTATTTAGAGAGTCAATGACCCCGTACTGCCCCGAATTGCATGTCTGTTCAAGATAAATGAAATATTTATCTAGATCTTTAATTATTTGAAAGCTCACACTAGTTGTTCGGATCTTGGGATCTTAGTGAGGAAGAAATCGCATGTCAAAAAGTCATGTAGTATGTAATTCGTAAAACATCGCAGTTTCAAACATACTCATTTTAGTTTTAAATATTTGTAATTTGAATATTAGCAGTTTTATGCTATTGTCGGAGAAGAAACCACAGCTCTAGATACTGATCTTTGTCAAGCACGTGCACAGTTTTTTGTTTTTAAATTTTCACAGCCTATTCCATATTTTCCGATGTATTTTATGTAGGCCAAAATCACAGCCAACTTTGATTACCTTCCGCCATCAAAGTTGTCCGTGCCAAAAATTGTCATTCTTTCTCGCCATCCTAAATCACCTATGTGGTGATACCGCGTTGGACTGTTTCATTTGCTGGTTCGTATTAAAAAATATTTATTTACCTAATGTTAAAGCATTTTCTTAATGTTTTCTACAATAATTCTTTAAACTATCATGACGTTTTCAATGCCGCAATTTCACAAGCCTTAGGCTTCCTTAACCCTAAACCGTGCTTTTACTTTTCATTCGTAGGCCTTTCTTTAGTTCGCCGTTTTCGCGCTCTACGGCTTTGTTAGCGATTTCCAACTTAGACGTAGTTATAATTATTAGAGTAACTGCGTTTTTATTTTAGTTCATTTTTTAACACCTGCGTTATAGGAAAATATTGATTTAAAACTATTATTGTTTCGAAAACAGCATTAGATTAAAGGTTGGCCTTGAGAATTTTTGTAGTGTTAACACAGTAGGTAAGTTCTAAATAGCGTCTGGTGTTTTGCAATGATGAAGGAATTATTGCATTTTTCGCCAAACTTAAGATTTTAAGGTAAATATTGTTTAAATGTGCTAGTATTCTTTTAGTGTTTATTTCGGGAGCTCTCATCACAATAAATGCAATCAGTGGCTTGTTTGAAGATCAAAATGGGGGTTTATTTAGTGTTTCTTCATGATAGAGGAAGACTAAAAACCTTATTTTTTATCTCTGAAGATACGGCCTATTGCCAAAATTAAGGTTTCACTGCGGAGGGAGAACTCTCTTTTTGTGTTATATTATGACATGGATTAATTAAAGACGATGTAACTCAACTATCTTATTTCTATAGAGTTTGTGTAGGTATTTTGTACCCCATTTCCCCATTCATCCTAATCATAATGCTGGATGTGGTTCTCTAAATCTGTTGGTAACCATGGTGACGGTTTTGTTGCGTTCAGAAAATGACCCATTTTGAAACATTTCTTGCCTTGGAATAAATTTTAAATAAAATATACTTAATTAATCCATGATTACAATTCTATTAAATATATTTTAAGAGCTCAAACACTTCTATAAATTGATTATTTTAGTAACAAATAACCAGTAGATTTTGGTTTTTCCCACTCGAGCCAAGTAGGTGTGATGACGAGAAGTGGCCAGTATTTTGAATTGAGGAGGTTGGAAATGGAACGTAAATTACCAAAAAAAAATAATTATATCTAAAGAAAACATGAGAAGGAATATTTTTATCTTGCCCCTTTTTGCTCTCTTTTCAAATTAATTTTTAGCAACCAAAATGAAATAAAAACTGTACCATCTTAAATCAAACCTTGGATTACTAAACCCTGCTTTAAAGGTCATCTGAAGAGAGGGTTTCAAACTAGCAATTGTAGCTCACTTGATTCTCAAACAAAGTCTAGCAGCCATCAGGAAGGCTTGCTATTAATTTAAAAAAAAATCAAGACATGCTATAGCACACTGAAAAGATCCTCTGAAGCATCGCCCCCTATCGAAGGTGCAGCACAAATATTTGGTGATTTCTCAGTTTTAGGTGGTGAATGTTTTAAATTCGAGATTAGAACTTGAATAGCGACGCTGCAAATCTGTTACAAATATTTTGCAATTGCTCCCCATTCCTAAGATTTGTAAATCAAGAAAATTGAACCTAGGCTCGAGTGGCAGCTCAAAATTACATAGAAATATTGTACCATCCAGGTACTGGCTCTAGTTAAGAGTAACTCGAAATTGTAACTTATCAACGTGGTATGATCCACAATGTTTAAAATCAGTTAAAATCTAGTAAAGTGGGTTTTAAGTGTCATGTGACCATCCATGTCTGTAGATTCTAGATCTGGATAAGGAATATCTTCATAGATGTTTAAATTTTTTTTCAGCGCTGTTGGACTTGATTGAAATGGCTGTCATTGGCCTTTTGATAATCTCCTCTCAATAAATCAAGAGCCATGTTGAAATATTAGTTATTACTGGTAATTAATTTATTACTTTCTCTTACCAACTATGTTTATAGGCATAGATAAAACCATGAATGTATTCATTTCAGCCATGATTAAGTGATTACGTAAAACGCAGAAAAGCACTGCCCATCTTAGCCCCAGTTGGTAGAAAGAGTAATGAAATTGTTCGATATTCATGGTTGAAAGGAATACATTCATAATAAAACTTATAACACAATTTGCAGCTTAGGTGCTACATTTGTTGTATATTCTGAAAATTCACTTCCATTAAATCATTATAAATACATTTTAAAGAACTAATTGTAATTTAACTTAGCTTAATATTCTAACCTTAACAAAAACGAATAATAAGCTTTGAACATTTACTCCATGAATCACTTGGTGTGTGTTAATTAAAGAAAAGTTTGAGGCTAAAAAAACCCTTTTGCCATAAAAAAACACAAAAATAAATTACAAATGCAATAGCTCTTTCTCTAACAAACTAAAATCTTGTTAATCTGTGAGACGCAACACAAAGTCCATGACTGAGACTTAAAATGTTTTCAGTCTCTTGATGAAAGAGTTTAGTAGTTAGGAATCTTATGGAAAATATATATGATAAATAAGTTGTTAAAGATGGATAAAAAAACTATTTACATTTATCATTTATTTTTCAGACTGAACCTTTCCTTTTAAGTTTTTTGGTTTCACAGTAACACAATTATGTGGGACAATCAATAATAGACAACATCGCTGACACTGACTTCTAAGGTGCTCACTATTTAGAATCTATTAGGTTATGCTTTCATTTTAATTGTTACTTGTCTTTTTGACATCGCATATCGGCAAGCGACATAGAAGTAAAATAGTCTGCCTCGATGCTGACTCACTATGCCATGAAAATTTCCAAGTCTTATGTCATGTTCTTTCCCCCCTTGCGCATGATTACATATGATGGGAGTAGTACTTTGAAAATGCGTTAGTTGTGAGTTTGCCCGAATTCCTACTAGTACTATTTAAAAAAATGATATGAATTTGAACAACATGATTGGGTTCCTGGTATAGGGGGTACGAGGGAGGTTGGCGAAGTTTGAAGTTTTCAGGAAACCTATGGTAGAAGCTAGGGGAGGGATCTAGTCTTTTAATATGGAGGCTCCAAATCCACCTAAAAATTAATTTTTTTGTCATTTAAATAATTTAATCAAATGATATCAATTTAATTATTCATTGGTCAACCAAGGGAGATAAAAAAATCGTTAATTTTAAAATTTATAATTTTTTTACAGACCTAAATTTGATTATAATGCCTTGAAATCTTCTCCTTAAATATGGTAGCAGGCCCAGCTGAGATGAATCAAATTAAAGGACAAAAATATAGCAAAATGTTTTTCTCGACGTAACTAGATTTTAACGCACTAGTTTTGGGTCCTGGTGAACTAGACAAGTAGCGTCACCTGCCACCTAGTGAGAGCAAGGTTTTGTGGAGTTAGAATGTTTAGAATTAAAAAGATACAGTTGGGTTTCTATGTGTTGGTAAACATAGTTTTCCATTACTTTGGCATTACTAAAATCTAACTATCTACTTATGTTAATCTAATTTACTTTTGAACATATTTATTTATAAAAACAGTACGCGTAACGATCGCTTGGTGGCGCCACCATCAGTATGTTCTGGTATATAAAGCCATGCAGATATAGCTACTACCCTCACTCTTAACTCCAGTCACACACTTCAGCTGTGCCCATCTGCCTGATATTATGTTTAAAATTTAACTGTTAACTATTGTCTCTCATGGCACTTGTAACATTTGTTGTAAATATATATTTTAACTAAGTTTATTTTATTAAATTTAACTTTGTTCAAATACTTCGTCCACAATTTCGTACCGTCATAAAAACTTCACTCAACATGGTAGCAGAGCGTGGTTGGCGGTATTGGTGACTCTATTGTTGGAGAAAACCCACAAGAGAAGAGACAAACGACGTCATGGCTGAAGGCGGAGTAGCGGTGAGTCAGATAGTTAAACTAACTTCCACTAATTATCGCAATTGGAAATATGAGATGGAATACCTGTTGGCTGAGAAAGATTACTGGGACATAGTAATCGGAACCGATACGCCACCCGATCCTTCTACTGCTAAGGATGCTGATGTAGCCAAATTCAGAAGTCGAGATTCCAAGGCTCATTCTATCATAGCGTTGACCATTAGCCAGGAGTTGAGGGGTCTATTTGCCGGTACGCCGAAGCATTCCTATACCCTGTGGAGTGTGTTGAAGAATCATTTTGAGCCAGTATCAAGGGCCCGTGTTGGGGCGTTGATGACCGAATTCTATGCGCTTACGTATCACGATGGTGAAGGTATACCGGAATTTTTAGGCCGACTATACACACTGAAGATACAGTTAGAAGAAGCAGGTCATCCCATAGACGATGTTCAGGTATCTTTCAAAATGATTGGTACTTTACCTAGCACTTATGATTCTTTAGTGGCACATATCTATCAACTTGACGATTCAGAGTTCAAACCAGAGCGCATAAAACAAACCTTGGTCGCAGAATATGGGAGGCGATTGCAAAAGGAATCTACTAAGAATGCATTTTCGGCAAGTAAATCCACTAAAGACAAGTCCAGGACGTTCATGGGTGAATGTCACAAATGTGGAAAACAAGGACATCGTTCCGGCGATTGCCGACAACGGAAGAATCCGAAGCAACAGAAAGAGAAAACACAAAGAGGCGCATTTTTGACTATGGCCTTTTGCACAAACTCGGCTTCAAAAGAATGGATTCTTGATTCTGGAGCGACCAAGCATTTCTGCAATCAGCGTGAGTGGTTTTACACTTTTACTTCTTTCACATCTGATGCTATAATTGGCGAAGGAACCTCACGAATTGAAGGACGAGGGGATGTCTGGATACAGATAAAAGACGACATAGGTAACATGTTTCGACTTAAAGACGTTATGTATTCTCCCGGAATGGGGAAAAACCTCATTTCCGAACGATTGCTTGATCAAGCCGGATACAGGAGTTGTAGAGAGAAAAAGAACTGTCGTACGTATTTCCCTAATGGATCATTTGCGTTTCAAGCCCCGTTGTCGAAAAACAACCTGTATGCAGTGGACGCACAGGTCATGATTAATGGTCCAGATGGGGAAGACAAGAAGAGTACTAAGTCTTATGCAGCGGCAACGGCAACTGTAAGTCAGCTTAATCTGTGGCATTACCGTTTAGGTCACTTGAACGAGAACGATGTTAAGTTTATGGCTTCACACGAGATGTTACGGGGTCTTGGTCCATTAAAAGGATCATTGGAGAACTGCAAAGCCTGCAGTTTGTCCAAGAGTACGAAGACAAGTCATAAACCTATTGCCCAGATCCAGAGCAAACAGCTGCTGGAGCTGATACACTCAGATGTCTGGGGACCTGTACAGATACCCTCGCTAGGGGGAGCGAGATACTTCATCACGTTCATTGATGACAGGAGCCGATATTTGACAGTGTATCCAATGGTTCGTAAAAATGAAGCGTTACCTTGTTTTCAGAAGTATAAGAGATTTGTTGAGAAACAAACCGGGAAAAGTATCAAGGCAGTTCGTACCGACAATGGGTTGGAATTTTGTTCAAGGGAGTTCGATGACTTTTGTGACAAAGAGGGTCTGAGACACGAGCGAACGAATGCCTATTCACCTGCCATGAACGGGGTTGCTGAGCGTATTAATAGGACACTTCTCAACATGGTACGAACTTTCCTTGAAGATTCCGGAGTACCAACCAATCTATGGATGGAGATGGTTCAGACTGCCGCATATGTCAGAAATTATTCTAAACATGATAAACTCGGAGACCAAGTACCGTTGGAAATTTGGATGGGGCGGAAGCCGAGCTCGATTCACTTTCGACGTATTGGAAGCATAGCATATGTCCATATCCCTCAACAGCAACGGCGCAATAAATTCCAACGAAGAGCTAAGATGGGAGTACTTGTAGGGTATGCCACCCGAACGAAAGGATATAGAGTTTGGTATCCTGACAATAACACGGTGGTTGAAAGTCAACACGTCCGAGTTGACGAGAGCAAAGCCGGGATTAACCACATTGAACATGACTTATCTGATGATGAGTTCGTTGAATTCCGATGGGCACCTGATAATGAAGACCACATTGCTCAGAATGAGGTAAGAGAGTCAGATGCGGAAAATGAAACATCGGAGACCAATATATGTCCTGAGCCCACTGACATGGAGGACAAGCCCGAAGTTACGATTCAAGAGGTTCGGGCTCAACCGTCAGCTACAACGTTACCTCAGGGATGGAGACGTGAAGTCCGTATACGTCAGTCTGGAGCCTCTAAAGGAGTAGGGGATGTGTACTACTACACTCCTGACGGAAAGCAGTTCCGATCGTGGAAATCACTGGAGGAATATTTCCGCGGAAATGGGTTGGCATATGATAAATCATTGTTTAATTTTTCCAGAAAAACAATCACAGCGTCATTGGCCTCTTACCTCATAGATGAGCAGGATCAAAACAAACCCACTCACCCGAGCCATTTGCAAGACACGTCCGGTGAGAGGTTTGAGATTTATTACGCTGATGTACAGATCCCAAGGACGTATGACGAAGCTATCTCATCACCCCAAGCAGAACAATGGCAGCAGGCCATGGAGGCCGAAGTTGACACTCTCAACGTGCGAGACGTCGCTGAAATTGTCCATAAACCGACTTCAAAGAAGATCGTTGGATGTCGTTGGGTTTACACCCTGAAAGAAGATAGTCAGGGGCGCATTACCCGATATAAGGCACGGCTGGTAGCCCAGGGGTACAACCAGGTCGAAGGAGTTGACTACGAAGATGCCTTTGCCCCGGTCGTAAGCTTCAGCCTGATACGACTCTTTCTGGTCCTGTTTGTCACTTGTCTAGGTTGGGAACACTGCCACTTAGATGTGAAGAATGCCTATCTCTATGGGAGCTTGGATCAGGAGGTATACATGCGACAAATACCTGGTTTCGAGATAGCAGAGACGTCAACGCATTGCCTACGCCTAAAGAAAGCCCTTTATGGATTACCACAGAGTGGGCGCCAATGGTTTGTTGAACTGGACAAATGTTTTCATGAGTTGGGCTTCAGATCACTAATAGGAACTAACTGCGTATATTACATACCAATGCAAGCAATAGTATTGGTCTACGTTGACGACTTGGTGGTGCTGACTAAGAATAAAGACTCCCTAAATGATGTGTTCCGGAGAATCTCGTCAAAATTCGAAATCAAACAACTCGGCCCGATACGAAAGTTACTGGGAATCGACTTTGATTTCCAGGCGGACGGCTCATTCAGGATGCATCAATCAAACTACATACTTCAAGTCGGGAAAAACTACGGGATAACGACCGAAACACCTGTCTACCTACCAATTCCTGCGGGTACTGTCCTGACCAGGAATGACTCCCCAACTGATGAAGAGGAAATAGACAGGATGAAATCATTCCCTTATCGGTCGTTGATTGGGAGCCTACTCTTCATAGCTCAACGGACGAGACCAGATGTCCTTTATTCAGTGATAGCGTTATCACAATACAACAGCAATCCTGGATACGTACACTGGTGTCATTTAGTCCAATTGACACGCTATCTCTTAACCACATCAACAAAAGGTCTGACATATAATAAAATCGGCAAACCTAATATGACTATTTATAGCGACAGCGACTGGGCTTCCGATCGAGACTCCAGAAAATCAATCAGTGGATATGTCGTCTGTTTTGGTTTTTCCCCAGTCGCATGGCGGTCATTGAAACAACAATCCGTCTCATTATCAACAATGGAGGCAGAATATGTCGCATTATCAGAGGCGACGAAAGAACTTCTGTGGCTATTACCCATACTCAAGGAGCTGGAACAGTTTGGCATTGTTCTTGATCGACCAACCATCCTCAGCGATAGTCAATCTGCAATATTCTACTCAAAGAACCATGTCGAGAAGCAGAGATCGAAGCACATCGACGTGCGATACCATTTTATCCGTGATGTCTTGGACAACGGTCTGTTCGAGCTGAAGTACGTCGAATCAAAGAAGAACATTGCAGACATCTTTACGAAGACATTAAATCGCGCGAACTTTGACAACTGTGTAAACTTATTACAACTACATTCCTGAAATCGTATTGGGTATACCAAAGAGGGGGAGTGTTGGTAAACATAGTTTTCCATTACTTTGGCATTACTAAAATCTAACTATCTACTTATGTTAATCTAATTTACTTTTGAACATATTTGTTTATAAAAACAGTACGCGTAACGATCGCTTGGTGGCGCCACCATCAGTATGTTCTGGTATATAAAGCCATGCAGATATAGCTACTACCCTCGCTCTTAACTCCAGTCACACACTTCAGCTGTGCCCATCTGCCTGATATTATGTTTAAAATTTAACTGTTAACTATTGTCTCTCATGGCACTTGTAACATTTGTTGTAAATATATATTTTAACTAAGTTTATTTTATTAAATTTAACTTTGTTCAAATACTTCGTCCACAATTTCGTACCGTCATAAAAACTTCACTCAACACTATGTCCTACATAACGCAATTTTACAAATAAAAGCGTATTTTTCTATATACTTTTTAGTGACTATAGAGATGAAACTAAATCCTAATCTATTAACTAATTGTCTTTTTCATTTCAGGTTTTCCAATATATATACACATATATATACAATTTTATTTTATTTTTATGTAAAAAGCCCAAATCTACACAAGAAAATTTTACAACCGAATCCTATATTGAAATTTTTCAACATGGCTTTGGAAGAACTCTCTCCTTTGGAAAGCTCTCCTGTCAACCAAGAAGAGGAAGAGGACGAAGAAACAATCGAATTGATATCTGAAGATTTGAAAAATGATTCCATAATTAGTGAAAATCAATGCAACATCTGCCAGAGAACATATGAACAACCTCGAGTACTATCATGCTTGCATGTCTTCTGCGAGAATTGTTTGGAAAAACAATTAAATGAGAGTAGCGGGGATAGTGGTCATGTCTCGCCAAGTATTAACATCGTTGTGTGTCCAGACTGTGGGCAAGAGACAAAAGTGAGTGTGTTTTGAAAAAAAATTTGTGTTGGGTTAAAATAGAAATGTAGTCTGTTAAGCATATAATCCCTATAATCATATGGGCAGGGCTTGTCTTGCTGCGGAGGAGCCTTCTCTATTGTCCTTTGAAGCTGTGATCATTACGAGGCTTTTAGTGACTCGTTGCCAAGAGCTACTTAAGCTTAATATTACCATTAATATACGTTTTCAAAGATGCTTGAAGTATTAAAATTTAAAGCGTTTACTGATGATTGTTGGTTTTTGAAATTTGAGCACTACACAGTGCCTTGTTGATCAGGTAATCCCTTAAATGTTTGGGTTTATCCATAACATACTGGAGTATATTCCTTTTAACCAACATTGTGATGTCAAATCTCCGGCGTGGGACCACTTAGCAAATTTCAAAATTTTGTCTAAACCTTAAATGTTTTGTTTTTCTAGATTAACAATGCTAAAGGAATTCAGGGTCTACCATTGGACTATGTTCTTTGCAATCAATTGGAAATGGCTGCTATTGAAAGCATGCTTATTGTCTGTACTAGTTGCAAGGCTAAAGAAAAAGCTGTTGCAAGATGTAGTGATTGTGCCAATTTTCTTTGCCCGAATTGTGTTACAGCTCACCAGTACATGAGATGTTTTGAAAATCACAAGGTTTGTCTCGTTAATATTCTTAAATCTAATCAGCGTTGCTATATAAGAGGTGTGCCTAGAGGATTTCTTAAGGCCTCTCTAATAGTGCCCAATTGGCACTAATCTATTTTGATGGTATATAATTTAGTTAAAATGCAGGCTAGATTGAACAAGTTAATTAGAACGTTTGGCATGAAAGCCCCCTAAATTTTTGTAGCGCCATCTTCAGCATAGTTGGAGTAAAAATCTTCCTCATTACATATCCTTACTTGGTTTTAAATAGTGGTGTGCGAGTACTCGAAAATTGCGAGTACTCGTTATTGAGTCAGAGTCCGAGTACTCGGACTCGAACTCGGAATACGTAATTTTATTACTCTCACGGGTACCCGATTCCCACGAAAAGGGTACATAATTACTCGAAGCGGACTCGAGTAAATAGATAATTTGAAAATTACCCGGCGAGTCTAATATTACTCGGCGAGTCTAATATTACTCGGCGAGTCTAATATTACTCGGCGAGTCTAATATTACTCGGCGAGTCTAATATTACTCGGCGAGTCTAATATTACTCGGCGAGTCTAATATTACTCGGCGAGTCTAATATTACTCGGCGAGTCTAATATTACTCGGCGAGTCTAATATTACTCGGCGAGTCTAATATTACTCGGCGAGTCTAATATTACTCGGCGAGTCTAATATTACTCGGCGAGTCTAATATTACTCGGCGAGTCTAATATTACTCGGCGAGTCTAATATTACTCGGCGAGTCTAATATTACTCGGCGAGTCTAATATTACTCGGCGAGTCTAATATTACTCGGCGAGTCTAATATTACTCGGCGAGTCTAATATTACTCGGCGAGTCTAATATTACTCGGCGAGTCTAATATTACTCGGCGAGTCTAATATTACTCGGCGAGTCTAATATTACTCGGCGAGTCTAATATTACTCGGCGAGTCTAATATTACTCGGCGAGTCTAATATTACTCGGCGAGTCTAATATTACTCGGCGAGTCTAATATTACTCGGCGAGTCTAATATTACTCGGCGAGTCTAATATTACTCGGCGAGTCTAATATTACTCGGCGAGTCTAATATTACTCGGCGAGTCTAATATTACTCGGCGAGTCTAATATTACTCGGCGAGTCTAATATTACTCGGCGAGTCTAATATTACTCGGCGAGTCTAATATTACTCGGCGAGTCTAATATTACTCGGCGAGTCTAATATTACTCGGCGAGTCTAATATTACTCGGCGAGTCTAATATTACTCGGCGAGTCTAATATTACTCGGCGAGTCTAATATTACTCGGCGAGTCTAATATTACTCGGCGAGTCTAATATTACTCGGCGAGTCTAATATTACTCGGCGAGTCTAATATTACTCGGCGAGTCTAATATTACTCGGCGAGTCTAATATTACTCGGCGAGTCTAATATTACTCGGCGAGTCTAATATTACTCGGCGAGTCTAATATTACTCGGCGAGTCTAATATTACTCGGCGAGTCTAATATTACTCGGCGAGTCTAATATTACTCGGCGAGTCTAATATTACTCGGCGAGTCTAATATTACTCGGCGAGTCTAATATTACTCGGCGAGTCTAATATTACTCGGCGAGTCTAATATTACTCGGCGAGTCTAATATTACTCGGCGAGTCTAATATTACTCGGCGAGTCTAATATTACTCGGCGAGTCTAATATTACTCGGCGAGTCTAATATTACTCGGCGAGTCTAATATTACTCGGCGAGTCTAATATTACTCGGCGAGTCTAATATTACTCGGCGAGATTATTTAAACAGCGGCAAATAAATTTCAGACGAATTGGCCACGATAAAAATTAGGACTCGAATTGGACTCGATAAAAATTAGGACTCGAATTGGACTCGATAAAAATTAGGACTCGAATTGGACTCGTTAAAAATTAGGACTCGAATTGGACTCGTTAAAAACATTCTGGACTCGAATTGGACTCGTTAAAAACATTCTGGACTCGAATTGGACTCGTTAAAAACATTCTGGACTCGAATTGGACTCGTTAAAAACATTCTGGACTCGAATTGGACTCGTTAAAAACATTCTGGACTCGAATTGGACTCGTTAAAAACATTCTGGACTCGAATTGGACTCGTTAAAAACATTCTGGACTCGAATTGGACTCGTTAAAAACATTCTGGACTCGAATTGGACTCGTTAAAAACATTCTGGACTCGAATTGGACTCGTTAAAAACATTCCGGACTCGAATTGGACTCGTTAAAAACATTCCGGACTCGAATTGGACTCGTTAAAAACATTCCGGACTCGAATTGGACTCGAAAGCTTTAAACCTAATTCTTTAGGACTCGAGGACTCGCTCAAGTCCTTAATATTTGGACTCGAGGACTCGCTCAAGTCCTTAATATTTGGACTTGAGGACTCGCTCAAGTCCTTAATATCAGGCGCCCTTGAGGTGATGTGCTGTTCTCGAGCTCTAGATACAACTGACTAATAAGACCCATTCCCCTTCTCGTCTGCTCTTATTTGACAAGGCTGCCAACATTAACTTTAGGGGTGCATTAAGGGCCAGACATAGCTACACTAGTGGAACTAAAAATAATCTAGATCAGCCATTGGAATGCGCTATGAGTGGCCAGTAATGGTTAAAGTAATTTTTATTTGATTCAGTACATACTAATGAGACTAAGTTCCTTACACCTCATTTTTACATAAAAATTAAATGTAGTTTTTGGCCACAAATTTTACCAACCATTTGTGTTTTTTAGGTGGTCACGTTTGAAGAAATGAAACAGAGCAAAAAGAACATGGAAGCCGCTGAAAATGGGGAAAGCATTAATGATCACAATGTTGTTACGATTCATAAACCAATCACTTGTAGCACACACCCTGGTAAATATATTTCGTATGAAATTTAAGAAGTTACTTGGCCTATCACAATTTTCAACTTTTTGCCATGGACTAATTAACATGGGGACACCCGGTTTCCACCATGTATTTCCTATAGGGTCAAATCGTCACTAAAATTAAACGGCTACCGCCCTCTAGTAGTTTTCAATATCACAAATTCTTAATTTTGAAAAAAAAAAGCAGACTGTTCTATCTCAGTTTTTACAACGGTCTATTGCCGCGACAATACGTTTTATGATAGTTTTTAACGTTTGGTAGTTTTTTCATTTATCGCGATAAAAATTAATGTAAATAGTGTAAAAGTGATTCAAGATACGGCATTAAACAGCATGCATATGAGTGGAGTTGTTTTGTACCATGCCCTAAACCCTAAATCATCTACAAAATAAAATAAATATTACAATAGAGAAATTCTGAAATTGATAGCGATAAAAAAGCTGTTTATTAAGCCTTGAGCAAAACAAAATCAACATACAATTCTTTTTCCTTTTAAGTGGAGAAATGAACTTCGTTTCATAAGTTAATGAAGGAATTTCCTTTTCTATTTCTTCAAAATAGGAAGGATAATACTAGCTAATTTTAATCAATAAAACTAAACTATGCGCCACAACATGATGGTAGCTACATGGACTAGTAGTTACATGGACTAGTTAGTTACATAATGCAAATAATTTTAACACCCTCCACATTTACATAGTTTAGTGCATGGTAGATTAACTTTTATGCATTTACAACTACCGGGCCCCCATTCACGCAACCGTATTTTATCATTGTAATAATTAATAATATAATTGGTACTTTGCCATAAAATGATCTGATCAGAACTGAACTCCAATAAAATAAATCTGGCAGCTCTGTTCTGTATCTTGACCAGGCAGATCGTTTCCTGCAGTGATGTTCCAAGCGGTACATTTGTACTTTTTTAATACATTTTTGATTTTGAAGTACAAAAATACATTTGGAGATTTTTAATACGTATTTAGTACATTTTGTAAATTTATGATACCAAAGTAAACTTTTAGATACGTATTTAGTACATTTTGAAAATATATGAAACGAAAATACATTTTTATATTTTTGACATATATTTAGTACATTTTTTTAATTTGGGGGATTGTTTTAAATTTAACCATCACAAATTTTCTGCTTATCTCCGAATTTCCATTGTAAACCCCCGCTCTCCCACCCTCCCCACCTCAGCCACCTGTATAGATAGCGAAATTCCGCTCATAGCTCGGACCTACTGGAATACTGGTTTTCAAGGGCAGCTGCGTTTTAAAGGCAGTTAATATTTCGGACTTCTTCTTTTGACCGTTCATCAGTATCAATAAGGAGGGGGGGGTTAACCCCTTTTGCAGACATAGAGCAGCTTTAAATGCAGGAAATTAATAGTGAAATCTACTTGGCCGCTCTGAATCACTCGCGGGGTAACAGGTGTACATTTGTTTTGTGGAATGTTTTGTGTACTTACTATTTTACTGTTTCTTTTCGGGTTTTCACCACACTATAGAGGGGGTGGGTTTTAGGAGACTTTGGACAGTTGGGCTTATCAAAGACTGTAAACAAGTTTTGGAAAATATGCAAAAAAATTTAAGTCCACATTTTTGTTTCCACTCATTTCTTGTATCAGGGAGTGCTCCCTGCTTGTATTTACAATTTTCGCGTCCATCATCTAATTTTGTGTAATGTAACATCTGAGTTCTACCTACGAACATCTGCGTTATTAAAGTTTGTTCTTTTATTATAGCATATGTAACATAATTACTGGTAAGTATGCCTCTCAAAAATACAGAAATGCTTATAATCCTTGCGCTATTGAAAAGGTTACCATGGAAATGAAATCATGTGATCGCGAGGCACGAGCTAAACTTGGCATGGGACAAAGCCAGAAACGCGCGAGGAATTCTCACTAACTTCCGTTTTCAATCGGTAAAGTTGATGACGCGTATTTCGTCACGGAGTTGTAAGTGACTTAATTTACGTCATATTACGTGAACAAGGTTTCATTAACGAAAATGCTTTTATGGCATCCTTATGAGTGATTATGTTACATATGATTATAGCAATAAGAAAAGTTAAAAACTAGAAACGTTTTGAAATTTCCCGCTCTCTTTAGTAATAACGTTTTGAAATTTCCCGCGATTTTTGGTAATAAAACTCATAGAGGGCGCGCGCCGCTCAGCTTATAAACGAAAAGTACATTTTATCCTCCAAAAGTACATTTTGACCTAGGTGGAAAGTACATTCCTAAATCGCGGCGGGACATCACTGGTTTCCTGTCAGCAGTGTATATAGTTTTTATTAACCGACATAATAAATATTATTTTTCATGAATTATGAATATGAGTTTATTTTGCTGACCAACGTGAAGAGTTTGACAACAATCATCTCTCTGCAGACATCACCGGCGGGTGATAGTCATCCACAAGAGGTTTCTATTCTGTACAGCCCTTAGCTACGTTGACTTTGGTCCACCCAAAGCTTGATGGCTGCGGTAAAATAGATTCCCTGACTAGAGCTTAATGAAGACCAAAAGTTAGAATATCAAAATATATAACTTTCTCATAAAGAACATGACACAAATTTTTGGTTTGCAGACTAAATTCGTCTGCTATATTGTCTGTTATGTTAAGCAGATAACATTAGTCTGCTATAGTGTGCATTGACTTTGCAGATGACATTTATAATAACCTATGCAAAGTACAGCAAAGTCCTTACAAGAATGCATTTGTATCCTTGTTGCGCTCTGTCTAATGCGGGTAGAAACATCCTGTTGTTGGCTTCCTCGTAGGAGCATGGTTCTAATGCCTTTCCTGCGCCATTTCTCGTGCCCGCTTTAAGTATATGTAAAAGACAACGTCAACATGACCAATGGAACGGATAAACGATTGGCAGTTCCTGGATTTATCATGTTTACGATCGCCGCTCCATCAATAACCATTTCGGATTCGTGAGATTAATTTATATCTTCGTCCGACAATAATTCTTCTAAACAATAAATTAGTCTTATTTCCGAATGTCATATTCCCGTTTGTTGTAATAGTTAATTTGTCATTTAAATCTCCCACCGTCACCTTGCGTCATAAAAGTATTACGTCATTAGTTGCCTTATCACACGTTTGGCAGCACTGTAAAGTTTAGGTTTTTTTTCCTTAGATCTCACTTCAGAGTGGCTAGTCATGACTCCTGTTGCAGGACGTTGTATTTATGTAACTCCGATAATTAGTTTCTTTTATATTAAATGTTTTATTAATAATAGTGTATTAATTACCAAAGAACATAAAATGATAACACCGTTGTTGGACAGTGACAGCGGAAACGCAACATTTTCAGCCAGACCCATGGCCGCTCTATCTCCTTTGATAAAAGCATTATTTTGTTCGTGCGTTTCATCTAGCGGCATCCTTGAAAATGGTCGTGTGGTTTTATTGAAAGTAAATTTTCCCTTGTAAAACTCATCTAACGTTTTTGGGTGTTTATCTTGGAGATAAACATGTCTCTTAAAGGGCAACGCAAGTGACCATGCAGGGGGGTTTACGCAAAATCCATGCATTCTTTAGTCGCGAAAATGGCTGAGGAAAGTGAAGTCTCCGTGCTTACCGACAAATCGGATCCTAAACTTCTACAAAATAAATGTAATAAAAAAGGATAAATATTCTGTCGGGGTATAATGATAGGGAAATTGTTAAGAGAGACGGGATATAGGAGTGTGTGTGGTGTTGAATTTTCTTAATCCAATGTGAGGCTAGCGGCAGAGATTTACCGCGTCCAAGGCCTAATGTTTCAACTTCCATTCACAAATAATTTTATTCCAAAACATTGTTAAATCGAAAATATCAAAGTCCAACTCTCGGAAACTAACCCAGTTCTTTTCTCCATAATAAATAAATTAAGCTAGGCCTAAATTCCTGGGTTCGTTGATTGCGAGCTAACTAAGTGAAGAAAATCGAAAAATTCGCGAATGAGAGCGAAATTTCGCCACGTGGCTACACCAAGGAGAATAAGGCTTTCGCACTGTATAAAATCATCCTTGGAAAACCTACTTCCCCCACTGCATGACCACTTGCGTTGCCCTTTAAGTGAAGAGACACAACGCTGGCATAATTTGAATGATCGAGTGCGTGAAAAAGCCAGATAATTTTTCAACGCTTCAACACTTCCTGAACAGCTCGGTCCCATGTCAGAAATGCAAGTTCGGTATTCAAAATAAGCTGCCAGAAATTGGGAACTAGCATCCGGTTGACGAGCGCACCACTCTTCGAATGAGCATTGGGCATCAGCGTTTTGAAACTCCGGTTTTTGTAGTGTGTAAAGTGCGCAAGTTGTGATCTGGTGTACTCTGCAAGTTTTCTTCACGTGACATGCTTTTAATAAAGATTGAGCTGTACCTGATGAAACTATATTGACCATAGATTTGGATGTGCAATGATGACAAAAATGAACACATCACATTTTTTTTTAATTTTACTTGTAAAATTGAAAAAACCACGGACAAAATAACTTTTGCCACCCAGTTTTAACCTGGAAAAAACTGGCCAACCCTGTGTAGATTTTTAATTGTATTGTATTTTTAGTATTATGTTCATGTTTATGTATGTCAAAGTGGTAATATCAGCATAATTAAATTGTTGCAACAGTTTTTAAGTCTTATCTATGTTAATTGATTAATTATCACTTTGAAATATAACGCAATACAGTATTATCCAAAATTATAAAACGTGCTCCGGTATTCTTAGAAATTCAACCGTAAATAGGCGAAATTCAAAATTGAAATGTTTTAGCCCTTACGGAAAAAATGGTATGAGAATTGGCAAAATTTTAACCCAAAATTTACCTCCTTTGAGTTAATCAAAATTTGCCACCAAAATTTACGTCCTTAGTACATCACGGTTACGTGAAATTTACATAAATTTTGGGTTCCAATTTGTGATTAAATTATAACCTAAATTGTACCATTTTTGGTAAATTCAATATAACTTAATATTTACCTGTATCGTACTCCTTACAGACCTACCTGGCAACCTATTTTTACCCCACATTTACCCAAAATTGATCTTATTTATCCTGTTTCACCAAATATTTGGTATAGTTACCCTTACTTTAAAAAACATCCTAAAAATCGAAAAAAAGTTTGGACGTACATCCATAAATCTGAAAAAAATTGCCTACAAAAGTTGTTAATAAGCAACCTAAATTTGCACAACAGTTGCGTGACGGTTTCCCAATTGGCGCCCAACAGTTGAGTGACTTTAGGTTGTGTAAAAATTGTTTTCAAAAGTGCAGATATAAACGACGTAAAATTGCTCACAATTGCCCAAAAGTTGCCCAACCATTGTGCCTTTAAATTGATAAAATGTATACCAACCATTAGTTGCTTTTAAATTGCCAGAAAGCAACCCAATCACTAGTTGCTTTTAAATTGGCCGCTACTAGCTCAACCAATAGTCGCTTTTAAATTGGCCGCTACTAGCTCAACCAATAGTCGCTTTTAAATTGGCCGCTACTAGCTCAACCAATAGTCGCTTTTAAATTGTCGTAAAATAGTTAAAAGATGAACCATAGTAAATAACTTATTTATTTAAGAACTAAAATTCATAGGGCAGTACATATAATAACACCACACTTATTTTTCTGAAAAAAATTGATTCCTTAAATAGAAATATTTTCGTTTTTAAAATTTTATTTTGGGAGTAGTACTTGATTTAACAGCAATGTCATATTTAGAATGCAGTGGAATGAACCTGCTTGAAGTAGCAGTTGAATTTGCTCTACCTTACCAAAAAATAAGTTGGTTTTTAGTTTGTATTTAGTTGGTATTCACATTTAAGTTGATATTAAGTTGGTCAGCATATTTCAGTAAACTAGTTAAGTTGGTAATAAGTTGGTGGGAAAATGCCTTTTTCTTTAAGTTTGTATTTAGTTGGTTTTTAATGGTCAGAAAATGACATATTACAAGTTGGTTTTAAGTTGGTATTTGTCTCAAATACCAACTTAAAAGTATTTCCTAGACCACTTATTTTTTGGTAAGGGCTGGAGCGTGATGTTTAGTAATAGAATTTTTTTAGAAAATCTGTGCCACTATCTTTAGCTGTTTGGTCCAAATTTCTTCTGGCAATGTTTATAGCTTTAGCTTTATCGCACTTCTTTTGGCTAAAATTAACAACATCATGGTTATTGAAGACGTCTTATGTGTATATAGATTTATAAAAGGGTTAACTAACTTCGAAATTGTCGAGTTCATTATCACAATACCAAGGATAATAAAACATTGTTAGCACACAGCTCCAGCTAGTACTCTTGTAGACTAAGATTAATACTATAAACTGCATTTGTTTTGACCTAGGCTTAGCCAACAAGGTCAAAATCTGGGCATTAATTTATAAGAGAGGGATTTCTACAAAAATTATATTATTAATTTTTATGTAATAATAGAAAAGTAAAATAATCGATTGACTTACTTTTAATTATTATTTGGTAATCAGATGTGACGTGAAGATCTCTAACTCGAACATTGCCCTAAGTTTAAAAAAAAATATCCCTAACTCCCCCAGTAAATGACGTTTTCGTGACGTGTCGGGACCCATCTCTAACTAGTTGGGCAAGCATAAAAAATTTATAGAAAGAACTATTGTCTTTGGCAACTTTAAGGTAATTTAGGGGCAATTTTCAAAACTCGTTTTGTGTCACTCAGAGTAGTCCTTTTGCGTAGTTCTATACCGTTATTTCATTTACACTATTTTTTGATGAATATTCAGCCTGCAATATTTTAAACAGCAATATTAAGGCGCTTTTTAGGAAACAACAGTGGAGGTGATTTTTAGGAAATATTATAGCAATTTTTAGACTATCACTTTCTTTATAAAACTAGAAAAACTCCACAAATGTAGTTGTGTTTGGTTGCCTATTAGTTTCCCCAAAAAATCAAAGTTTCTTAATAGTTGATAAAATATTGTCAGTTGGTTGTGTGAAATTTTTGTAAGGGTTATACTCTTAATTTACCTTTTTTCCACCCACGATTTACTTTTTCGCTGCCCCGATTTACCTTGTGGGTTGGCAATTTTTTGATTTAAAGAAAAATTAATTTTTTTTATCCAACTCAGATTTTTATTGATTTTTTTTATTTTAATTGAAATTTCAGTTTTATATAATTTATCATTTTACCTAAAAACCACTGTTTTAATTTTTAAATACTTAATCTATATATATATATATAATATATATATATATAATGTATAATGAATTTATTAAATTTAAGCTAATAACCATACAGAAGTTTTTATTTTTTAAAACCTATTTTGGTACTTTACATAAAAAAAATCGGCAGAAACTCCACCCACACGTAGAATCCAATGCAGGGGAAGTACAAGAAAGATAATATTTAAACCTAAATTATAGCAATTGGCGAGGTTTTTCTTCTTCAAAAATACTAAATAAAAATTGATTTAAGTCAACGTTTTTTTTGAAAAAGATCATTGCTTAAAATCGCCCCTTACCAAAAAATAAGTGGTCTAAGAACTATTTAAGTTGGTTTTAAGTTCGTATTTGAGACAAATACCAACTAAAAACCTACTTAAAAACAACTTAACACCAACTAAAAACCTACTTAAAAACAACTTAACACCAACTTATAACCTTCTAAAAACTTACTTAAAATGTTACTTAATAAAGACCACTTAAAGCCAACTTAAAACTTACTTAAAATGTTACTTAATAAAGACCACTTATCAGAATTGAAGAACCAACTTAAAAAATAATATCAAAAGTGGATATAAAACAGAAAGTCTGGGAGGAAAAGGGTTCGTTAGCTTTCCCAGTGGTTTCCTTCAAAAATCAGGAGCTGTTTTCCCTATACAATGATTGAGCCAATCAGGAACGACTCTGTTACGTTTGGCCTATGTCTCATGACGTCACGGTCAGAGGAAATAGTTCAGATGGGCGATGCTAGCTAACCTAGCGGTAAAACCAAGAAGCATATTTTCCTTGGTAAATCTCCCGAAGACGTTGTCTCGTTGGTTAATTTATTCCTTTTTCAAAAATTTTGCCTCTGTTAAGTTGAAGAGTCACTGTGGCTCAAGCTCGTAAGAAATATACGCCAGAAGAGTTAGCTTTAAAGCCGAAAAGTAAATTTAGTCGGTGTAATTTATTTATAAAAGATTTGTATTCAATTGGTACTATACAAACCAGTGAAGATTTAAACCAAGGCTTAACTAAAATTCCAGTAGATAGGGATGTAGACAAATTTTAGTATAGTAACATGGATTAAATAACCTTATAAGGTTATTTAATCAATGATAGTAATAACCAAGGTAATAATGCAGAATCGCAAACAGATTGGAGAGTTCATTTGCATATATTGGGTCACAAATTATAACTGGGTCAATTCCTTCTTCATTAAGTACTAAATTGAATACCCAATTTTTCCATGCGTACAGAAAGCCACTATCCTCCTCTTTCTTCAGAGTAATGCGAATGTAACAACTCGTGTTGAGAGCACATATCTTCTAGTAGTGAGGCGGATAAGTCCACTTTTTCATCCGAATACTTCACTTTTTGATAAAAGCATGAAACTTTCCACATATGTACTATAGGTCTAGGAGATCATTTTAAGAATGTATGCCCAGCCGTCCGCCATCTTGGATCCAAGATGGCGGCCATTTTATGTTGGAAAATCCGGTTTTTATTTTTTTCTGGATGTTCTATTAAAGATATCGACAAACAGACAACGGAATTAATATTCGTAGGTATTTGGACATTTTCCTAATTTTTTTCGAATTCATCCGCCATCTTGAATCCAAGATGGCGGATTTTGAAATTAACCCCGCAACTGAAAATACGTATAAACACACAGTTTCATACTTCAAATAAGCCAGTTTGAAGTGCAAATGATATGTCTTTTAGCAAATTTCATATTTATAGGATTTTTTCAAATCACTGTCATTTTGAATCCAAGATGGCGACTTTTTTTTGTGTGAAATTAGGTTTTTATTTTTTCCTGAACATCCTAGTTGAGCTAACGACAAAATGACAACGATAACAACAATCGTAGGTGTTTGGATATATACCCTATTTTTTTCGAATTTGTCAGCCATCTTGAGTCCAAGATGGCGGCCATTTTATGTTAAAAAATCTGGTTTTCATTTTTTTCGTCGGCCATATTGGACCCAAGATGGCGGATTTCGAATTAAACCCCGCAACTGAAAATATGTATAAGCCCACAGTTTCTTACCAAAAAAATCTATACCCAATGTGAAAACTTGTCTTTTGCTTAATCCCTAATTGCCTTCCCTAATTGTTTTACTGGAATGCTGTAGATGGAATTGAAGATGGCGCGCATTATAGTTATCCCCACAATTCAATGCAGATATTATTACAGGGGGAAATTTACACTCTACCTTCGTAAAGTATGGTCTGGCGGTTATCTCAGTGAGATAGACGAGACGTTAGATCATGAAATGTCTCAGATCTATCCAGTGGATTGTGTAGTATATTGAAACTTCTGCCCTCTCTGCTTTAATGTCGTGTATTACTTTAAGAATTGATAAATTTAGACAAAATTGTAAAACCACGTCGTGTTATGGATAAGCGATTTTCTATAGTAGTTACAAACGAAAATGAAATTACAAAGCCTTCAAAAAACCAGAAGACCTTTGACTGGGAGTTATGCGTTATTTGTCAAGCGACTTTGCCTGCTTCTGATAGAATGGTATGTCCAGCGAATAGAAATGGATTAGGTTATGAATCGCTGTGTAAGGATCTCAAAGATTTTAGAACAGCCGGATTGCTTCCTACGGAAATTCCGTATGATACTATACTTAATGTCGGAGGTGAGTTGAAGGCTAATTTAATGTCACATAAAGCAAAATACCACTTTTCGTGGAAAGTATAGCCAATATAAACTAAATAGAGCATTGAAATGTAAATCAGCACCCAATATGTCTTTCACGAGGTCTAAATGCGGGACTGAAAATTTTTCTAAGGCTTGCTTTTTTGTGACATGATATGTGGAGACTGTGGCGGCGCTACTGAAATGCACCAAGTAATGACGTTAGAAGTAACTCAAAAGATTACCCAGTATGCTCAAGAGCTTTCAGATCAGAAAATTTTATCGAAACTTAGTGAAGGAGATTTGATAGCTACTGAAGCTAAATACCATAGGAAATGTTTAGTCAAATTTTATAACCAAAGACGAAAGATTTCTACCAAGAATTATGAAACGAACTCGAACATTAGAGTATACGAATCTATGGCATTTGCGGGATTACTAACTTATATTGAAGATAGAACTAACGACGACGAAATATTTCCAGTTTTTAAATTGAAAGATTTGTTAAGAATATACAATGAGCGGTTACAACAACTACTAGGCTATGAGCCGACTACAAATGTCACAAGACTGAAGGAAAAATTACTCGACAGTATTCCGGAACTCTTTGCGTATACCCAAGGACGTGAAGTACTTTTAACTGTCAAAGAGGGAATGGGTGGCGCCATTCAAAAAGCTTGTGAATATGACGCAGAAAGAGAGCTTTTACATTTGAGTCGTTACATTAAACAAATAAGAAGAGAGGTTTTAAAATCTAAAATTACATTCACTGGACATTTTGATGCTGATTCACAGATAAATTCGATGCCTAAAGAATTATTAACCCTAGTTAATATGATTTTATATGGCCCAAGTATAACCGAGCTAACAAATAATACAGAAAATCAAGAGTCTTTGACCATTGCACAGTTGCTCTGTTTTAACATGGTTAAAAATTCTCCGAAAGAAACCACTATTAGACATGAACGCCAACGTGAAACTCCAATGTCGGTTTATTTATCTCTCGTGCTTCACTCCGAAACTAGGAAAAAGAAATTAGTTGACAAGATTCATAAATTAGGACTAGGAATATCGTACGACCGCGTTTTGCAGATCTCATCTGAATTCACCGAGTCAACAAGCAAATATTATGAAGAAACTGGAGTGGTCTGTCCAATCGGCCTCCTTGGTGGAATTTTCACTACTGGTGCCGTAGATAATATTGATCATAATACAAGTTCACTTACGTCTTTGAACTCTTTTCATGGTACAGCGATATCTCTAAACCAACACCGATTTCCAAGCGAACAAGGCATTACTAGAGGTTGTATACACATTAATAATACTGGAACTAAAAAACAAATTGCTGAACTTCCAGTTGCTTATACTCAAGTACAACCAATTTTCGATACGGTTGATACGAAACATAACGTACCGTTATCACCTTCACTAAGTTTATTACCGACTGAATGCGTTCCATTTTCAAGTGAAAATTGGTTACAGAATATTGGAAAACAATTGAATAAGGACGACCACGAAGTCCAAACTGATGTATCGTGGGCTTCCTATCAGTCTACAAAAATTAACAAACCTATACACACCACATCATGCGCTTTGATGCCAATGTTCCAAGATTCAGCGCACTCTGACGCTATGATATATCATTCGATCAAAGTAATTGTCCAAGCTACTGAGCATTTAAACCCTGGTCAAGTTCCAGTACTAACTTGTGACGCCCCATTGTACGCTATTGCCAAAAATCTTCAGTGGAGATTTCCTGATATCATTGGCGAGGAAAAATTAGTGACTGTAATGGGAGGAATGCACTTAGAGCTGTCCTTCTTGAAAGTTCTAGGAAATTTGCTAAACAATAGCGGTTGGATTGAAACCTTGGTAGCGGCACATGTCACCACCATAGGAAGAGCGCAATCGCTTATCTCAGTGTCAAATTTAACCAGAACAAGGTACGCACACCAAGTTACACTTTGCGCTTTACATTACTTGAAGAAAATGGCTTACGATAAGTACTGCAAAGAATGTGGACAAAATCCAGAATGCTATGAAAAATGGCAAGAAAGTATGAGCTCTAAAAGCGCGCAATTTAAATACTGGAATTTGGTTATGGAACTCCAATTAGTCCTTTTAGATTTCATTACTTCCCTGCGCAGTTCCGATTTTGACTTGTACGTAAAGAGTTTGAGAAAAATGGTACCGTGGTATTTTACTTTTAATCATTCAAATTATTCAAGATGGCTTCCTATCCATATAAAAGATATGGAGAATTTAGAGACACAGCACCCAAGTATTTACGAGGAGTTTTCACAGGGAAAGTTTACCGCTAACATTACCGGAAGGAATTTTTCGGCGATTGCACTCGACCAAGCGCACGAACAACTAAATAAGATTGTTAAAGGTGACGGCGGAGCTATCGGATTGACTGAAGATGCGGAGGCTCTTAGGAGATGGATGGTTGCCGGACCAGAAATATCCAAAGTAATAAACGACTTCGAGCGGCTCTTGTTTGAAAGAAACCATTCAACATTAAGTTCTCACCATGAAAGTCAGCCAGCGTTTCAAAACACTTTCTTTTTGAATACCAAGGCGTTGATCAAAGAAATTAACGAACTAGGAAATCCTTTTGATAAGTTTGACAACTAAAACAATTAGGGAAAGCGCACGTACATGCTTTGACATTGGGTATAGATTTCTTTGGTAAGAAACTGTGGGCTTATACATATTTTCAGTTGCGGGGTTTAATTCGAAATCCGCCATCTTGGGTCCAATATGGCCGACGAGTTCGAAAAAAAAATAAGGAAAATGTCCTTATAGGGTATATATTCAAACACCTACGATTGTTATTATCGTTGTCATTTTGTCGTTAGCTCAACTAGGATGTTCAGGAAAAAATAAAAACCTAATTTCACACCAAAAAAAAGTCGCCATCTTGGATTCAAAATGACAGTGATTTGAAAAAATCCTATAAATATGAAATTTGCTAAAAGACATATCATTTGCACTTCAAACTGGCTTATTTGAAGTATGAAACTGTGTGTTTATACGTATTTTCAGTTGCGGGGTTAATTTCAAAATCCGCCATCTTGGATTCAAGATGGCGGATGAATTCGAAAAAAATTAGGAAAATGTCCAAATACCTACGAATATTAATTCCGTTGTCAGTTTGTCGATAACTTTAATAGAACTTCCAGAAAAAAATAAAAACCGGAATTTCCAACATAAACTGGCCGCCATCTTGGATCCAAGATGGCGGACGGCTGGG
This sequence comes from Leiobunum rupestre, assembly GCF_980474605.1. Lineage (NCBI taxonomy): Eukaryota > Metazoa > Arthropoda > Arachnida > Opiliones > Sclerosomatidae > Leiobunum > Leiobunum rupestre. The sequence continues at coordinate 24,200,093 of NC_143385.1, read as the reverse complement.
CATACATTCTTAAAATGATCTCCTAAACCTATAGTACATATGTGGAAAGTTTCATGCTTTTATCAAAAAGTGAAGTATTCTGGAGATATCCGCCTCACTATAGTAGTTCTTTTAAAGTTCGATTGTTTTTAAATTCGTTAAACACTTTAAGCCGCACACCCTTTTCAAATAAAACAAAAACGTTTTTATCAATTATCTACCTAAGCCTTGCCAAACATGTGAATTTTCACAAAGAGCTGACGCACCAAATCCAGCCCAAAGACTATATAATCAGGTGGCTAAGGAACTGAAGAAGAACTATAATATATCAGCGGATTTACGCAGGTACATGCGAGTAAAGCGCCATTTATAATGCTCCGCCAAAGGGGGTAGGCACAAACTAGGGGCATGCTTGGGGGATCCTCATATTTGATGGAACAGGGCTACCGGGTCCTCCCAGACTTTCTGTTTTATATCCACTTTTGATAATATGTAATTTTCTGACCACTAAAAACCAACTTAAAGAAAAAGACATTTTCCCACCAACTTAAAACCCACTTATTACCAACTTAACTAGTTTACTGAAATATGCTGACCACTTAAAACCAACTTAATATCAACTTAAATGTGAATACCAACTAAATACCAACTAAAAACCAACTTATTTTTTGGTAAGTGGCGATTTAAATCAGCCCACCCTGTTTACCTTCCGCCACGCGCGATATTAAAGAATATATTAAAACTAAATTCTAAACAAAATCTTTTTATTCAGTTGCGTACAAAGCTATTAGTTGGCATAATACTTAGTTTATCTAGTTCCCAGTAGACCAAGATCTAATGGGGCCGCTTTTTTAACTTTAATTTTGGGTTCTTAGCAATTTCCCTTACCAAAAAATAAGTGGTCTAAGAAATATTTAAGTTGGTTTTAAGTTTGTATTTGAGACAAATACCAACTAAAAACCTACTTAAAAACAACTTAACACCAACTTAAAACCTTCTAAAAACTTACTTAAAATGTTACTTAATAAAGACCACTTAAAGCCAACTTAAAACTTACTTAAAATGTTACTTAATAAAGACCACTTAAAGCCAACTTAAAAAATATGTAATTTTCTGACCACTAAATACCAACTAAAAGAAAAAGGCATTTTCCCACCAACTTAGAACCAACTTAACTAGTTTACTGAAATATGCTGACCACTTAAAACCAACTAACTTAAATGTGAATACCAACTAAAAACCAACTTATTTTTTGGTAAGGGTTATCTTGGTAATGGTGTTGTACAAGTTCACTAATTGATGCTGCCATTTTGTTTTAATTAAAAATTAAATCTAACTTAAACTGAAACATTTAATTACTAAATGAAACACTTACAAAACAAGCACTTTACCCAGAGGCTTTTCCCACGTTTTGAACTCTTAAAATTTGGACTTGCTTTCTATTAGCTGTAACAGCGTGTGCTGCCAGATGGATGTGAAAATAGCCAAATTGGCTACTTATAATACAGAATTAAAATTTTTTACTACTCCATATTTTTTATATTATTCTGAGCTCATGTAATTTAAATATACATTTATACCAAAATATATTTACTTGTAAACTAATGCGGTAATTAATTACTTACAACGGTTTTTATGTATTCCATATATCTATTAACATTTGCTATAACAGAGACCCGTTTGTTTATTTAAAATTTACCCAATATTTACTTTCTTCAACTTAATAAATTTCAGGTTTTTGTTTATGTCCTAATGCTTATTTGTGATAGCAGAGACCCTCTTGGTTTATTTAAAATTTACCCAATATTTACTTTCTTCAACTTTGTATATTTCAGGTTTTTTTTATGCCCTTATATTTACTTGGAATAACAGAGATGCGCCTTTTTGTTACTTAAAATTTACCCAATATTTACCTTCTTCAACTTAATAAATTTCAGGTTTTTGTTTATGTCCTAATGCTTATTTGTGATAGCAGAGACCCTCTTGGTTTATTTAAAATTTACCCAATATTTACTTTCTTCAACTTGGTATATTTCAGGTTTTTGTTGATGCATGCCCTTATATTTACTTGGAATAATGGAGATGCGCCTTTATGTTCATTTAAAATTTACCCAATATTTACTTTCTTCAACTTAAATTTCAGGTTGTTGTTTATGTCTTAATATTTATTTGGGATAACCGAGACCCTTTTTGTTTATTTAAAATGTATCCAATATTTACCAGGTAAATTTCAAGTGCTTACTAAATACCATAAATTTACCTTAATAATGAATTAATAATATTGTAATTACTCAATATTTACCAATCGGAGGTAAATTTTCTTGACACCTACTGTTACCTAATTACTATCTGAAAATTATTAAATTACCTCAAATTTGTTTTTGAAATTTACCAAATTCATCACTCTCATTTTTGTAAGGGAGGGAGTTAAATATTATTGTAATCATTATTAGTAGTGTAATTAATTATTCATTTACTTAAAATCTATGATGTTAACAATTTGAACTGTTTATGGATGTATTTTATTTGAAAAATAATTTAAGAATCCCTGAGCAGTCATTTGCTTTCCCTAGGGCAGTTGGAAGAGATATATTTGCACCACAACAAAATCGAATAAAATTAAGATCCATCAAAGTTAAGACTAAAAAGTTAAAGGATCAATTAGGGTGAAACCAATGATAGGCCTTCTAGATGAGTGATTTACCTGCGTCACTATTCTGTTTGTACTTATTTAGTATAAATCAAAATTTGTTTCAGGTGAACCTATGAAGTACTTCTGTTTCACTTGCCAAATTCCCGTGTGTAATGAGTGTTTGGTGACAGAACACACACAACCGGAACATCGATATGAAAGAGCTGCGGAAGCTGAACCGAAGCAACGAGAAGAACTGGAAAACCTGATGGCAGAAAGTAAGGGTAAAGTTGATTTCTGTGAAGAAGCTACCAACATGCTTCAAAGTTCGCTATCAGACTTGGAACAACAAAGAGATGATGCAAGGAGTCTCATTAAGGTATGTTGGTGATTATAAATTTATGCTTGGTTACCACTAGCACCCGTAAAGGAGTGAGAGCTAGGAAATATTTCCACCTGTGCTTCAGTTATTTTACAGTGTTGCCACCGCACCTGGAATTCATGAATATGGGTCTTTAAATCAGTAAAATGTCAGGGAATTAAATTAAAGTGTAAAAATACCATTTTTGCACAAGGGAATTTTTAAAAACTGTGGCAACCCGATTTTAGTTCAGTTTGATCATAACTCAAGTGTTGTGTTATTGACTTGTTTATCATGGTTTAAAAATCCGAGCCCAGTGGGATTTTTTGGTTTTAAGGCAGTTAATATTAGAGGGATTAATTTTATAAAATTGGTTTTAATGTCTAATGTTGTTTATTCTTCAAAAAGATCAATAACAGTTTTTTATTGTTTAATACCCAATCGTTGTTTTAAACTTTTTATTTTAAACTGAAAAAAACAAACATTGTTTAAAACAAGTTTTAAAACTTTTCTTCATACTTACTTAACAATACAAGGATACATCAATATAATTATACATTTTTAGGGAAAGTAGTATTTTAAGGTGGGCTAACGTCGTCATAGCTGTCAGCTTACCTTGTATAAGCATAATAGGAGATATCAGGAAAACAGTGAAAAGGATATTGTACATTCAATTTAAACACTTTAATAAAAGCCTAACATTTTCAAAATATACTTCTGCTCTTGGGTAGACACATTTTATAAGTAAATGAATAAGACAATAAAATCCGTAAATTTAATCCTCTGAATTAATAAGAAATCGTAGAAGCATCTTAGTTATATAAGTACATCCAGCTGCAGGAAAAGTATCGAACTCCCTGCAGGAGTAGTAGTTTTATTTGTTGGTTTTGAAAATGTACATCGTACTGTTATTTGCTAGTCTTGATGTATAATAGGAATCGGGTCCTTTTTATGTAACTCCTTTTTGATTTAACTATCACGTTAAAAGGGAAATTTTTTATTTATGGATGCTCTATTTTCTACCTATTTTATTTGGTCTAATTATAGTTGGGCGACAGCGAGTCACAACCCGAAAAAAGGATGTAAAATAGAAAACGAGTAGTTATAAATAAGATGCTCCCTCCTACCCGAAATGCTTATACTTCAAGCTTCTGCTAGTGTCTATAAATATTATATTTTATGGCGTCCGGAATATTCTACACAAAGTGACTCTCAAATGCACCAACTTGTGGCGAATAGAAAGCTATATAGCTTCACAACGTTTCGAAAGACTTCATGAATTTTATTCTAACCAAAACTAGAATCCCCGGAGTTCAATAAAGCAATATATGTAGGCTTTAAACGTGAGCCAATTTCATAGCAGATCTTTGAATCACTCTTTACTATTAAGTCCTTTACCTTACTTGTCACAATAGCAATGCGTCAATCGAGCAATTTTTTCTCTAACTTCATTACCTAAAAGAAAACTTCTAAGTGTATTAAAATCTTCCTTGATAAAAATCGTGTTTAAAACAGTTGGTTTAAAAAGTTTTAAACACGGTTTTGTTTAAAAGGTTTGTTTAAAGTCACTTGTTTTAAACATGGTTTAAAATTTGCCAACCCTGCTCATTAGGTTTTTATACTAGAGAGACAAAGGATCTATGAGGTACTGGAATGTTTTTCATGGACCTTTTAAGGTGACAATCAATGTCTTAAACAATATGACGACGTGGTTTTGGTATTGTTGATTTATGGGCAATGCAAGAGCTTTATCATATACTTAAAACATACTGCAACAAATTTGTTACATCTTGTATATTTACTTAACTGATTTTATTTCAAGTTTCTAAAAACACAACTTAATAAAAAAATACGTAAAAAAATCATGTTCCTTTAAAAATTTATTGCACAATTTTACCCAATATAAATAAGTTTTTAAACTTAAATTCATTACTGCAATACTAATGCATCTTATGATCCAGAAATATTAATTAAACACTTTTGCTAAGATTGTGTATTTTGGGTTTAAAACTTCAAGTTTTCACTATCTTATTTATTTCAGGAAACCTTTCAGAGTTACAAAGCAGTTCTAGAAAGAACGCAAGAGAAACTGCTAAAGGAACTAGAAGAAATTCATTCCCGTCAAGAGCTTCGAATTATGGACACTTTTCAGAGTGTTGAAAAAACAATTGAAAAGATAGATGATGCTTGCAAGTTTTCAGAAAGATTATTGAAACATGGAAATACTATCGAAGTGCTTTCCCTCAAAAATGTGAGTCAGATTTGCTCCAAATGACATTTTCTAAACTGAAATGTATTGCAAACCATATTGTCAATGTTCAAGAATTATGGAAATAACTTGATAGTATATGTGACAACGTAAAATCCCAAATAGACCGATAAAATAGCTCCTGTAAATGTCTTTTCTCTGCTACATACACTATTTTAAAAAGGGGGAGGAGAAGGGGTTGATAGTCACGTGCTCGTTGCTGCTAGTGCCATTTAATTGAATTGCATTCAACAAATATTCAGCTTAATTTTCATATGCTTGATAAATATTCCTCATTTTGTTAGGCCTGAATCGGATTGCATTTTATACTTTCATGATTTACATTTATTAACAAGTTATTTTAAGTGTGTTAGTTAAATATAGAGATGAATAATTTAGTGTGAGAGGCAGTTCTATTTGTTGCGTGAATAACTTTTGAAGTATAACTCTTCTATAAACAACTTATTCCTCAAAAGGGTAAAACCATTTTACAGTTGGAATAGTACCCTTACCAAAAAATAAGCTGGTTTAAATAGCTCTTTATATGTACTAGGTTAGTACCTAGTTTTAACCTTGGATATGTCTCAAGTACCATAATAATACTATGTAAATACTACCTTTCATAACCAGCTTCATACCATATTGACAAAATAGTTTGGTTTAAAACTAGGTCAATACCTATTTGATAACCTTTACATTACAAGGTCGCTACCCAGTTAAACTAGGTCAATACTAGTCTTAAACCAGGTTGATACCAAATTTATACTAGGCTTATACTCATCATTAATTAGTTTGATACCCAGTTTATTCCAGGCCTATACCCAGTTCATTCCAGGCCTATACCCTACCTAAACCAGGTTGATACGCAGTTTATTCCAGGCCTATACCCTACCAAAACCAGGTTGATACCCAGTTCATTCCAGGCCTATTCCCTACCTAAACCAGGTTGATACCCAGTTCATTCCAGGCCTATACTATACCTAAACCAGGTTGATAACCATGTAATATACCAGGTTGATACCAATTTCATACTAGGCCTGTTACAATAGTTCATTAATAACTTTAGGCATATGGTTATTACAATAAGTGGCTTACTACAGTTGAGACAGAAATATAGTTTTATTTTTCTTCAAGAATTTTAAACACTTGCGTTCAGTTTTTTTAAAGCTCTGCGTTCGGAAGCACACTTCTCATTAATTGTAGCGGTAACATTTTCCAAGTTTATTTCACTCTCCGAACATTTGTTTCGGACAAAAACTAGAAGAAACAATAATTAAAATATATATCTCTGAGTTCTGGTTTAAATTTTTGATAATCACTATACCTGTCATGGCTCGCAACAATTCACGAGGAAGACCTACTCTTTTACTTCCTTTTTTTGTGGTTTTACCATGGGCTGTCATATTACTTAACTCTTTCTTGCTAAAAAGTGTCGTCAAAATGATTCTAATAACTTTTCCAGGGTCATCACACGGCATCAGGTCAAATATAGAATTTTGCTTATCAGTCACTTTGACTCCTAACCCTTGGACTAAGTCGACCTATGAAAATTAACATGTGTAATTTAGTTACAGGTAAACTTAAAAATGCAGACATAACAAAAGATTATTGAACCAAATACAAAGGATTACCATTACTGGCGCACTTTCTGTAATTTCAAATCTGGGGGACTTTTCAAATGTTATCTTTCTAGCAGCCTGAAATATATAAAAATTAATTTTAATTATTTTGGTCCCAACAGTACAATAGCAGAACTAACCATTTGTGGTTGACCATGTGCCGTAGCTTCTTCTATAGATGTATTTTCAGCTTTAAAGCAATCGAGCATCAACTCCATAAACTCAATTTTAGATGGAGTAGCTGCAGTTCAAAAAAATTGTTTAGAAAATTTATATTCATATAAGTAAAACCATTTAATAGGCATACCCAGTTGTTTTAGCCGCTGAAACTTAATGTTAAAACTATGGATAAATGTTTTTAAGTTATTAAAACAATTAACAGTTGGATTATTTTTAATGAACCTCACTTTTCATCATCCTTAAATTCAGGGCTTATTTCCGCACATCTAAGATCATCACATCACAAACATTCCCATCACTTCTGTCTTCTTCTTTTATGTGGGATATTGGTACTATGCTGGTTTTAAACTCTTTATGCCAATAGACTAGTGCAAACCCTTTGGTTTTCTTTATTAAAATTGGTAGCTTATTACTTCTGTTTAACAATGCCTCAATCTCATCATCAGTTGGCTCAGCCATGATAATCAAATATACCAAAATTAATAAATTATCCAAAAACTAATCCTATTGAATAATTACGAACCGCGCGAGTCTGAAAATAGAGTAAGCAATGCTTTGCACAAGGTGATGCAATACTGGCCATGCCTGTAAAAATACAGGGCTGCCAAAGCAAACAATTTCATGTTCTTTTCCATAAACTTTATATTTATTTAATATAAATTTCTGCAATTTGTATAGTGAGAATTTCTGCAATTTTAAACAATTGCAAGTAATTTGAGCCTATGGATCCTTTTTTGCACAGTCATTTAAAGAAATACCAAATTGGGTAAAACCATCAAACGCTCGTTTTTCCCGACTTATTTCACCCTCTTCAACATTCTATGGACCATTGTTAATATAAATAAACTACTAAAAATGTCAACACCTTTCCAAAATGGTCCAAATAGGGAAAGATATTTTGTAAATCACATAAGAAAGATTGATAGCGAATTGACAATACAAGCAATCAATATTGCTGGTAATTGGAATTTTTTACCATGTTTTTTTATAATTCCTGAAAAAGAGGGAACAATGTTTTTGGTTGAGCCTGCCAATTTAATTGAAGCAAATTAATTGTATTTAGTTATCCATCAATAAAATATAAACTTCCTTTAAATCAAATGCATATAATTATAATTATTAAAATTTTAATAAATTAAAATTTTATTTTTCATATTCCCAAATTGTATTTATGTTAAGAAACTAATTTTCTATAAAAATGCAATTAATACGTACACTTTGAATAAAATTCATTAAATTAAGCTAGAGCAATATTAATTAATATGGCTCTAGATTAATTTAATTTATTTTAATCCATCAATCAAGTGTATATGTATAAATTAATTATGTCACGCTTTTTTTATTAGAAAATTAGTTATTTTTTAACATTATACGATTTGGGAATATTTATTATTAAATAACATTTTAAATTTAGTTAATTATATACGCATTTTTTAAAATAAAATTTTAATTTGCAATATGCTTATACCTTCTTGCAATCAGCAGGCATAAAATATTTTTAAATTACCAGGTGCAAATACTACGTAAAAACTAGTTTCATACAGTAATTTTCTGACCTAAAATCATTAACCAATTGAAAAACGTTATTACCATGTCGAAATCTATCAACTTGATGGGATGGTTTTTAAACCAGGTTAAAACCATTAATGTTCCACCTAATAAATTTAAAGATTTATCTGGCTAGGTAAGGATGATTTTAGTTCTAGGTATAAACCAGGTTGATTTTGTAGAAAAATCAAAATTCAGCTTCATACCATTTCAATACCAATTAACAAATAGTTCAAAAAGTATGAAGTTAGGTTGTGCCAGGTGAATACTATATAATAACCTTCTTATTTAAGGAAAACCAGGTTAAAACCTTAATAAAACCAACTTATTTTTTGGTAAGGGTAGTATCTTTTGGGTACATTTTGCAAACATTGTACTCTCAATAGTTACGTAAGTGAAAAAGTTTTTGAAAACATTAAATTCCATGTAGTAGTGCGATAGACAAATCAAGCAAATACTGCATTGTACACCTCGCATATGGCAAGCAAGTTGGCTCCATTGGTTAAGTCTTATTTAAGTGAGGTAATATTCACTAGTTGGTGGGCACAGTTTTCAACACTAGTTCGTAAAATATAGTCCATTGTTACCTCACTCCATGAAATTTTTGAGATTTGTACGTTAACCAGCTAAGAAAATTAAATTATTTGTATAAAGGGAGCTATACATTTCTATAAAGAAACTACAATATGTTATTTGTAATTGAAAAAAATTAATTGATCATTTCACCCTCTGTTGCGCAGCTACAAATACTGAGCCCTAGTACAAAATTTAGGTTTTATAGTTAATTGGAATGAGTACAAATTACTATGGGTATTTTTGTTTGTTAAACCGCAGCAAATTTTTAATGTATTGTTAATTTTTGCTCTTTCAGCTTGTTGGATCTCAACTGCTTTATCTTATTAACAACACTCCAAAACCGGACTTGAATGTTGAAATTCGCTTTGAGAGTGACCCCTCCAAATTTGAAGAAGCTGTAGCTAAGTATTTTGGAATTCTGAAAAATAAGTCACACAATCAACAGCCACCTACACTTTCACCAACCGAATCCACTGAATCAAACTCTGCTTCAATATTTGGGTTAGTATTGATTACCATTTCTTTTTTATACTGCTTCTTATTTTTTCTTCTAACCATAGTCTGATAATGGCTTGTGTATATTAAACTTACAAGTGGTTAGTGTTAAAGGGAATCTAACCTGCAAAGCAATCTTTACGGAAGATTACCCTGCCCTTACCAAAAAGTAAGTTGGCTAAAAACCCCTTACGACAACTTGTATTTCAACTTGGTTTTCAGTTTGTATTTGGGACAAATGCCTACTAAAAAATAACTTAAATCGTCTTTATTAATCAACTTATTTCCAACTAAACCAGAATCAACTTTTACATTTAACTACTTAAAACCAACTTAAAAATAATATGTAACTTCCTGACGACTAAAAACCAACTAATTACAAACTTAGCAAAAGAAGTATTTTCCTACCAACTGAATAACAACTTATTACCCCTTCAACTAGTAACTTGAAATATGCTGACAACTTGAGCTTACTTAATACCAAGTTAAAATCAACTAATAATGTGTATACAAACTAAATACAAACTGAAATCCAACTTATTTTTTGGTAAGGGTGTACAGTGGCGAAAAAGATTTAAGCCATGGGCAAGAGTGGCCAGAGCTGCAAACGGTGTTCCACACCTAATACCTAAGGTTAAATTCCCTCTCAGTGTTAATGTATCCTTTTAAAGGGTACATGGCAAAATATCAACACACCAACGTATGTCTAATTTTTTTGTTTTCATTTTTGGATACACTAGACGATACTGAGCATTTCTGTGACAAAATTATTTTGAGGAAATGGAAATTCACGGAGATATAAATTTTGTAAAATTAACGTTTTTAAGCGTTATGTTCCGTTAATATGCGGGCCGCTGAATTGTTGAAGTAGGATACGTGATGTGGGCAAAATACCAACACACAAATGTATGTCCGCTTTTTTGGATTATTCGACCCGCTTCATAGTTGTTTAAGGCCTGATTTGGCAAGTATCCAAAACACCCCTGCCAAACGCATTTGGCACTATAGATAGCCCAACCATTTTTCTATAAATAGCAGGGAGGTGGCCTGATAAAGGGAGATTGACGTGAGGTTGCTGGGAGGTTAGAGATAGACGGAAGGTTGTGTAGCTCAGCCGATTAAAGTGTCACTAACAGGAAAGCGCCGCCTCTAGTAACAACCCTTAAACCAGTAATTTTGGTAAGACTGACAGTCCGACTTGTGACCCCCTCGGGTCAAGGAATGTGACCATGGACACGGCCTTCGGAATTAACACAATACCAAAATATAATCAAAGTATTGGGGTCTGACGGTGCCACACTTTAGGTTCGCTCTTGTGCTGGGGGTGCGCAGCGCCACCCCAACCACATTCTTGCTATCACGATGGGCCGTCTAGCATCGCGACTGAGAGGACATATTACTAAGAAAAAAAGGATATACTTTGTCTAAACCCAATATTACAGAAATAGGAAATTTTGTGTATCCTACTACACCTCAAACGGAAAAGTAACACTAGAAAATGTTAATTTTCCAAAATTATCTCCGTGAATTTTGTCCCAAATGTTCAGTATCGTCTAAAGTATCCAAAAAAAATCGGACATGCGTTGGTGTGTTGATATTCAACCCCTTTGAGAAGAATACCATGGATCAGTGTGTACTGGTAAATTGGTTCCAATAAATATTTACAAGCATCTTAAAGTAATATTTCACACATCTGTAAGTTATATAAGAATTATATCCATGAAATATCTGTTTTTTTATAAATAATTTTTTTATACACATAATAATGTTATAGTAAAACATAATGAAACTTATAATTAAGGGCTATTTTATCTCATTTTTGTTCAAGCGTATAATATCTTTAATTTTATTGTTTATTTAATTTAAACAATTGTTTGAGAGTTTGATCAATTAGTGCTGAAAAGTATTGATATTCCATGTGAAATTGAAGATAATGTAGACCTCGTACCCTTGATTCGAAATAACTACCATTTCATATCGTTTAATAAATTCCCCTGGTAGATATATAGTTACCATGGTAATCAACTATAGATGGCACTCTACTTCAACTGGCGGGCCCAGATTTTTTGGAGGTCACGAGCTAGAAGTGGGTAATCGCGTTGTTACAAAACCGTCAATCAGGAAGCTCTCAATTCGAATCTATACCATCTTTGGTGACAAAAACATTCTTTTAAAGCTAGCTTAGTAATTAAATAAAATTATGTTGAAGAAACAGCAACGAATTACGGAATACATATTTTAATTTAAATTAAATCTTTTATCAAATCATTCAAATGCAGGCTAGGAAAGCTAAATCACTTGTGTTCGTTATTAATATAGGTTTATTAACGAATTAATATCAAATTATTTCCCAGGCTGCTTAACAACACAAGTTCTACGAACCACCATGTGAATGGGAATCATAATGGCCATTATACACACCATCACCCTGGAGCCACATCGCCACTGCATTCTACATCTTCTTTTGACAGTGATCATTTTGCATTGCCTGTTGGTGTGCTAAGTCCTGATTCGGGCTCTGTTCCTTCGTTAGAAATGGACCTGACCAACAATGTTGTTGCTCAGTATAACCTCACTCAGTTGGCAAACATGGCTGCTGAAAGAAGCAATAGCCCTCATGATGTGACCGATGGAAACAGCACTATCGTTGGTGGACGGGTGACACCTGGCAGTCCATCAATGCATATTGGAAGTTCCTCGTCATCAACTGTAAACCATCCCATAACCCTGTCTGATCTACTTTGCACTGATGATATGACAGCGCAGATTAATGCCTTTAACAACCTATCTGTTCTGGCAAATATGGGCTCAGTATCTCTAAGCGGTGGGAAATACTTTGATTCTTTTTTTTATTAGTTCATTGTGCTTTTTTATACATACATTATATATGTATAAGAAAGAACAAAGTTTAGTACCACATGTAATCCTTATTTGGCGTTCCTAAGGGGATCCTAATCTTTCAACCAGTTAGGCTGTTAAGAATTATTTACTACTGTTTTGTTAAAACTTAGTTAATCTTTTAATTACTTTTTCATTATACCTCTTTGGTTGCACTTACCACATAATATAAATTTCCCCTAAATTGACATTTGAAACATTTCTTAATTAGTTTTGGTCTTCCAGATTAACAACAAAAATTAATTTGCCCCACTGCAAATTTGAGATTTAGAACTAAGAATTTTTAAATTTGTTATGGGCGGGTAGCTAAATATTAATCCAAACCCTTTTCTATTATTTAAGGCAAAAAATACGTAACTGTAGAATATATTATATCAAGATTAGGTCATAGAGCTCATTAGTATATTTTAGTTGGTGTAATACACAATATGCAAAAATCAACCCTCATAAATTAACTCCATGATGGAGGTATAAAACCTATCAGTTCAAGTTAGTGCGGAACCTGCCGCATTTAAACATTTCTTGATATTTACCACCTATAAACTATGACATAAAAGTTTAACGTGAGAAGTTAAACGTATAATCAAGCTTTATTGCATTTTTACAACCAAGCATCGAAAATACGAAGCTCAGTTTTAGGGCCATTTACACCCAAAAATTAAGGAAACCATTGAATTTAATTTTTGTTTTAATTTTTTTCGTGTGACCAAAGGATCTTTTATAGGTAGATGAAGTATTATTTCCATTATAACTAACAATTATATTAAATTTAATAACGTCTGGATGCACTGTAGCACGTATTTCAATGGTTATAAGTGTTCAATTTTAAATCTCAGGATCTTTTGCAAAAATTTATCTAGTCTGTATTGGGTTTCCTATAGATTTTTCCCTAGTTGTTATTATTTTTTCTTCTTTGGTTAAGCCAAATTTGAAACTATTTTACGCAAAAGTCTTGGACTATAGGGATTAACAAGCTCAACATGTTATTTAAGCACTTTTCTTAAGCGTGCCCCTTTTGGCATGGGTAAAGTGTTTTGCAACATTTTTCCCAAGACTAATTACAACAGTTAAATTAAAGTTTCCAAACTCATTTGAAATGAACAAGTTTAAGCGTGAGTCATGTGTTAATAAGTTGCCAATGTTTCGTATTTCCTTTATTCTGATATTTTTGTTATGAAACAGCAAAACTCTTAAATTTGAGAAATATCCCAAAGCATTATCCAGCAGGGCTGGGAGACATAGTCCAAAACTTTTTTTCTGTAATTTTGTTTATTTTGGTTAGGGCTAATTTGATATGGTATTCCATTATAATCAATTTCCTTAAAACATATTTTGAAATCTCCAACTTTTTGTTACGTTGTGTGTCCACACTTGCTATATCTTAATTTTTAGGACTATTATTGTCTTACTTTGTATGAACGTTTGTTAATTGCAAAAGTCTAGTCTTACTCACATAATCAAGTTTTTGTTATTTTTAATAAAAAAACAATCACTTTAGAGGTTCATTACCCAATATATGTCAAGTTTACGAAAGTGTATCCGTTACAAGACGTAGATTTCTTTGTTAAAATTAAGACTAATCAATTTTGTCTGCTAGAATAGTTTACTTCATAGATTTGTCGATCCATAGTAGCTCTTAAGTGCTAAAGTAATTGTTTTGAATTAACTAATTTGGGCATAAGACTGCCTCCACTTTTTTGCAGTTGATGAGATTGGGAAATATAGCCCACCAGATGATTAATAAAATTGAGGGAAAATTCAATTTGCCATTTAATTTAATTAAATATTGGGACACTAATTTGTGGTACGTAATGCATCAATTGACTGTGGTACTTTTAACTTGGCGACATTTAATTTACAATTAACTGATTAAAGAATTCATTAATAAATACATATTCACATGCATATTTTTAATAATGTTTATGCTCCTAAAGACCTTAATTTGAAGTTAAAATAATACTTCGATGATGCTATTATAAATTTTTGAAATTTTGTTAAATTTCCGATTGATGTTATTACCCTGTGACATTCTAGTGGGTGAATTCTTTTTGTATTAAATATTTTACCAATAAAGTGATTTGCAAAATTCTAATTAGTATCTTGAAATATTTCTCAATCTCATCTTTTCACGCTATTTCTTTGTACTTCTAAAATTAATGGTCTTAAGTTATCTAAATTGACAAAAAAAAGCTTTAAAGGCATACCATTTTAGTAGGTTTCTTTATTTTTGTTTTTTCCTCGAAATATTTAAATTTAAACCATTTTTATTGAACATTATAGATGTTTAAATTGAGACCCGGAATCAAAGGCTTAAGTTCTTATGATGCCAAAATATTGACACTCATTTAATAACTCCATTAGAATTTTAATCTATTTCTAATGGTGGTTACCACTACCATATACCAAATTTTTTTATTTCAAATTAGGCCTGTAATAAGACAAATCACTGATCTCTTAAAATTTTGCATTTTAGAATTTTTTTAAATTTACTGTTATTTTCTCTACACGCATGTAATTTTACATTTTTCACAGTAGCTTGCAGTGTAATTGGTCTATACAAGAATTTATTTATTTATACTTTGGGAGAATGGCTATGTTCAGATGATTTTAAGCTTCGTTTTCAATCCCCTCTTTGTTGAGGGCAGAGGCGTACCGACCTGGGTTCAGGGGGTACATTTTGAACCGGGTGCAAAACTGTTGTTAACGTAGGGGTGAGAAAAATTGAAATAATTTTTGGGTTTTTGCAAATATTTTTTCACCGGTAAGTGCTAGAAAAAACGTTTCAATAAGAAAGTTGTAGAGTGCTGTTGAAAATATTCAAAGAAAGTGGTTTCATTGGAAAAGAACACATTTTCACGAAGATATGAGCTGATGAAAAAAACAAGCTGTCCATAGGGTCCAATAGCCTTCGCATTTTTGTGCGTAAATGAAAGAAAGATTTAATTGAACATTTTATACGAATAAACATAAGAATTTTACAAGATAGGTTCTATGATACCTCCGTTTGCGCGATACATGTTTGGGCACGATGAAGCATGTTTTGAAACGAGCGTGTGATCATATCAGGAGAGACAAGTTCGAAGGCTGCAATGATTCAGTGACGCAAATCTTCGATGTTCTCAACGGACGTCACGTAAACCTTTTCTTGTGGGGTCTCATCAAAGCACAAGTTTACGTGACGACCCTTGAGAACATCAAAGATTTGCGTCACCGAATCATTGCAGCCTTTGAACCTAGTATATTTAAGCTCATGTCAGAGCCTGGAAAAGGGCTTCTTGATTTTTGACTTCTAGCTGGTGGTTAGACCAGAGTAGCTGGCCGGACTCTCCCTGGCAGAACTCTTACCTTATTTTAGTTTTTTCAGTGGTGGGTCATTCTCCGCCACATTTCTTCAGGCCGCTGTTCACTTTAGCAAACAACGACATGGCTCTCTCCTCTCTGGTAATGTTAAGTTATATTTCTACCACTTATAATTATTTTACATCTGTTGATATCTCAAGATAAGCTTCTTGATAAATGTAGTACCTTTTTCGACCCCTAATAAAGACTTCATTCATGAAAATAAGGTAATTTTATTTCGATTGAACCTGATTCAGTTTCCCCTAGACTTAAAATCGGTTACAGTGCCCAAACATGTGTCCCAACAAACGGAGGCATCATAGAACCTCACTAGTAAAATTCTTATGTTTATTCGAATAAAATGTTCAATTAAATCTTTCAGACATTTCTTTCATTAATGTACAAAAATGCGAAGACTATTGGTCCCTATGGACAGCTTGTTTTTTTCATCAGCTCATATCTTATTGAAAAAGTGTTCTTTTCCAATGAAACTAATATCTTTGAACATTTTCGACAGCCCTCTACAACTTTCTCATTGAAACGTTTTTTCTAGCACCTACCGGTGAAAAATATTTTTAACAAAAACCCGAAATTATTACCGATTTTTCTGACATTAAGAATTTGAAGCGAACCCACACTTAAAATAATACCCTGAAAATTTCGCAACTCTGTCTCTTGCAGTTTTGGAAACAAATGTCCAGTCAGAGCAATTCAAAACACCCTGTACAAACAGAGTCATATGGCATATGTCCCACAAGATCTTTACATCATCAGTCCATCCACATTGAATATGCATTTTGGCACAGTTATATTACCTTTTTTTCATCTATGAAAAATTAAGCATGTGTGACTACTCTATTTCAATGGAGTACTCGACTTGATATTCGAAAAACGTTATTACAAAGACTCAAAAAAAATTATTTATACTCAAAGCCAAAGCTTAACTTTTTGAGTACTTGAGAACCCTATTTTAAACAAGTCCTTACTTTAGTTTATAGGTTGTTCCTGATTGGATGACATTAAGTATGAAGAAGCGCATTGTGTAAAAAGAAAATTAAACTAAAATTGAAACACATACCATGGAGGAAAGACTAAAGAAGGGCCAACTCTCCTTATTTCTGAGAACTGGTTGATAGCACTGCAAAAATAGTTGAACCCTCAAGATGAACAGATGACGCTAGTAATTTTCCGTCCTGCTCTTCCAATTTATAGCCAATTCCCTGATAGGCGCGTCAGTAAAAGTGCAGTAATGGGAGCTTCCCTGGAAGAAGTAGAGAGGGCGATAGCGTTATTTATCAATAATACCTTAAAGGTGTTGTTGGCTATTCTCATCTTTCATCCATGTGCTCGAACAATGTTGTGTTTTGGCGGTGCTAGTTACGATTTTGTCTAAGTCACAATAGGATCTCCTCCAGTTTTCTTTTGTCTTCTTCTCTTGGCAATAATTAAGCCTAACTATTTGAGTACTTAAAATATAATACCTTGTCACCTGGGTGGGTGAGACACGAAGAATTTTCTTTCGGGCGAACAATTGACTGATTATGGAAAGTCCAGTTTTGAGAAAATATGCACATGCGAATGGCTTTCCGCTATTAATAATTCATAGAAAGAGAAAAACCCGACGTCCAAACGGTTGTGATCTCGCCCCCTAAGTTAAGTGCATAGTTTTCCGTGCGAACATGGCATAAGCCTAGCTACTCAAGTACTCTAAACTTATTTTTACCCTAGGCTAAATACTTGAATACTCGCTTAAGACTTGACTCGATGCTTGAAAGCTGTAAATTTGGATACTTTAATACCAAAAATCCGTACTCGCACATCCCTAGGAAATATTGTTATTGAAATAATGGTTATATTGCATTCCCTCTTTTTTTTAGTATGAGAATAATGTACTCTCCAAAACTTCTTTACATTTAAGCGTTACTGGGGAGCACAGGCTTGTTCAAAAACCTATATTTATTTGTACCAAAGCCAGTAATGTACCAAGCCCATTTTTAATTGTGGTGTGTTAGAGGGTATAATGATACCAAAGTATATTAGAGAAGGTCACTTACTCTCTAGGGTTGACAAGCTTGAGATGAGTTGGAAAAATTGAAAGATAAACAACTTTCATTGTGAAAATTAGGAATCTTATCCATCCTCACCTAAGTTTCCAGTTTAAGAAACTTCCACCATCAATAAGTGATAAGTTAATTTCCCCCTCAAAATAAATTTCTCTTAGCCCTCCCCATAATGCTAGATGGTGGTAACTCGCCTTAATTAAACGTTTATATGTAGGATTAACTTCATTGGATTCAGTTGTTGGACAACCACCCCAATCAAGAAGCTCATCTAGTGGTCTCTCTGGCACTCAACCAATTGTATCCCTACACAATATTGCGCAATCTCCAATTGATAGTTCATTAGGAGCCCTTCTAAATGGTGGAACCAGTGGCGCTGCTGGTGGCACTTCCACAAGTGGTATGACTTCTACTCCTCAGAGATTAAACAGTCCTAACATGGAATCGCCAATTTTAAATGGAGTAAATCTCAATTTAGGTATTGCTAGAGGTAAGAAATTCATTAGTTAATTACTTGGTATCATTAGGGTCAGTGCTTGACCCTCCCTCAGTCTTACAGTTAATTACAAAATTTTATATGATAATTTAAAAAAAATTTACTTACCATTCTGTCCAAACAAGTAGACAATATATAAAAATTTACAGCACAAGTCTTTTATAAATATAAGGGCAGATTCAGTCCCCTAATGTTGTACGGTTGTACAGCACCCCGTTATATCTACAAATTACATTTTTATAAATATGATACAGGGGGAACTGGGAGATACTGTTGGTATGTTACATAAATTACTATGCATTTTGTATTATTTGAATGTAGTTTTTCTCAACATAATTCCCTGTACAGTTAGTGATGCACTGATATGGGTACATCCGATACATTGGCTATTCGTGGCCGATATTAACAAAGTTATCTATAATAACAGTAGTGTAAATGATAAAATCAAGTGCACTGTTATACCATTTTATTCTAATTTTTTATTAAAAAAGTTTGCACAAGCATATCTGAATTGTTTCTTTTCATATACATATTTTCTATCACAAATCTAATATTGTTGCTTTTTATTTGTCTACACTCGTAACGCCCTGTCTAAAACAAATATGGTCTACACTTCTGGTGTACGTGGCGCGGCCAATCAAATATCATAAGTTAGTTAATCGAGAATTTTATTAATTTTAAAAGTTGGTATTGGCTAATATCGGTGCATCCCTACCTACAATAACTATAAAAACACTGAAGTTAAAATATTTTGAGCCCAATGTTATCTTCATTTCTTTGAATGTGTGATTCTCATACAGCGATTTCCGTAGAGACAAGTTGGGCCCACTTTTTTTCCGGCAAGACACGACCCGACCCGAAAAAACGTAAAAACAAATTTTGCCCAATCTGACCCGAAATGTTTAAAATAAAATATTACCCGACCCGACCCGAAATGTTTAAAATAAAATATTACCCGACCCGACCCGAAATTTTTAAAATTAAATTTTACCCAACCTGACCCGACCCGTAAAAAATGAATATAATTTTTACCCGACCCGACCAGATAAACTAAAAAATCGATTTTGCCCGGCCCGGCCTGGAAACCCGTTAAGACCCAAAGAACCGCCTCATCCCATAGCATGAAGCTTTTTTATTATTATATAGTGTAGATGTAGATATGCAATACAAAATATAACAAGAGGCATTTATTTATTTAAACAATTTTTGTGAAGAACAGTTAAAGGGATCCATCACTCACCAAAGGGGGAGGCATAGGGGTAACATAAAATCCAGACTTGCAGTGTGCTTCAAAACCAGTTTTTTTGTGACCCCTATGCCTTCCCCTGTTGTGAGTGAGAGATCCCTTTGAGCCCAGTTCACACTATACAATTAATTGAAACCAACTAATTGTAAGCAAGAAAATTGTACAGTGTGAACAGAAAAAGTTGGAACAATGCTTACAATTTTTCTGTTCACACTATTAAATTTTCTTGCTTACAGTTAGCTGGTTTCAATTTAGTGGCCCAATTAATTGTATAGTGTGAACTGGGCTTAAGTTGCGAAAGAGTTGAACCTTTTAAATTTGTTCTTCGAGGACCAAGTGTCAGTCCCGTGCTGGAAAATACACGTTCGTCACTCGTTTGTGTGAAATCGAAAGTAAAACCATAACTAAACGTAAGAGAAGTTTAGGCGAATCGGACAACTGGGACGACCTTGAATGATAGACGCTAGTGGCGCTGCTCGCTGAACTCATTACGTATATCTCTCTCCCACACCTGAAGGGCCGAAACATTTCACACGCAGTACGCAGTCGCGGGTAAGGGTCGGGCCGGGCCTTTTTTAAAAGCCCGACCCTTTCGAAAATTGGCCCGGTCCATTTAATTTTAAAAAAAACCCGGCCTGACCTGGACCAGATTGAAAAGTAGCCAGACCCAAATTTTTCTAAAATTAAATTTGCCCGACCCAACCCGGCCCAAAGCGGGGTCGGGCATAAATAGCCCGACTCAATCGGGGGCCCGACTCGTCTCTAGATTTCAGGGCTTTCTATTTTTATATCAGTCACAGCTATTGATGTAGAAAAACATTAACATGGAAGACAGTGGCATAACTAAGGTTTCGAGGGGCCCATGCACCTGGGAGACTTATTTTGGGCACCTTGTGAGAACCGTTTTCGCCCTGCGTGGCTGATTTTAAATCACTGTTGGAAGAATCATTGTTTTTTTAAAACACCTATCAAGAAGTCATAATGATACTATTTTTTTACCCTTGTATAATACCTTTACAATATTGTTAGGAATTTTTTGGACATACCTGGATTATTTCAGAAGTATGTGGATTGATATTGGTTTTAGGAATTTGAAGGCCTATTTATATGCAGGTTTTGGCGGATCTGTTTTCTAAAAACTTGTTTTGTTGATCATATTCAGTGGTGTATTGGAAAAATCTTATGTGCCATATACGTAGTTCTCAAAATGTGAGAAACTGCTCCAATACACCACAAGGCATATTTATCTTATCTTAACAAAATAATTTGAAAAACTATTAAAATTTTTGAATGTTGAAACTTTAATTAAATTTCTAGCTGGAACTCCAACATCAGGGCAATCCTCTTCCTGTAGTTATAATCCTCCCCCAAGAAATGCAAATGCCAAGTTGAATACCATGCAAATAAGGTAAGATACTCCTGATATGACATAACTTTTAGGAAAAATTATTACCAAACTGATTTTCAAAGCTTCTCAGTTCGGTTGCTAGTCCAAGTCGAAGCTGGGTGAGAGTGTCAGTACTTATAGTTAATTATATTACTTATGCTATTGTTGATTAAATTATTTAATTTATTTACATCAAGAATTAATGTTATTTAAGAATGGCAAAACTACACTAAAGGGGGAAGACACTGGTTGCCTTGTAGCTGTAGGCTCCTTCCTCTTGTAGACAGAGAATAGTGCTTAAAGCAACTTGTCTACTGCATCATTGCCACCTGACTTACGATAAGTCCGTTGTTATTAGAGATGCCAATGAATCTATCTGATCCATTGAAAAAATAAGCTCACTGGAGAGCAAAGGAAGCTAAAATTAAAAATAGCGAAACAATAACGTCATCAGACAACCATTGTAGAGTATTATAATTAGACCACTTATACTTTTTTTAGTGAACTTTAACCTAAATTATGTGTCACGGTCGAAATATATTGTTAAAAATTACTTAATTAGGCTATTGTAAAATTTATAAATGAGCCAATCAAATTGTTGCTTATATTTTTTTGATTTTGACGCCAGTGACATCTGTTGCAAAAGATCTATTTCACATTGAACCGATACTTGCTTTAAGGTGCAAAAGCAGAGGCTATAGCTGCACCTGCATATTCTTAGTTAACGTTCACTCATTCTTGATTTTGTGAATTATGGTATTGACTGGGTGACCAGACTACAACTACCAATATTTCCTCTATTTTTAATGCCTTTCTATAAATTCCTTCATTTTCACCTATTTTCCTATAATTTTACGGTCCTTTGAAAATAAAAGAACTTTTTGCTAAGTGTCGTAAAAACCTCTTGTGAAAACACTGCCATTTTCGGATAAAATCTTGAAATGTATAGGCTTTGAAAATCCTCTGAGTGACCCAATAATGAAAGAAAGCAGGGGTGAAGTTAACTACAGCAACCTCATCTTGTTTTATAATTATATCAGGCGGAGACGATAGAGTTTGTCACGTAGATAGCGTGGGTATTTTTTTTTATTGGCGCAAATGATTATTTAATTTTTTATTTTAATTTAAAATTTTTGAAATTTTGTTGTTTTTTCAGGTTTTTTGTTATTAAATTCATCGTGTGTTCGCCGACACCACGTGATTTTCAGCCCTAATAATTTCCACGTGGTATTCCGGTAGTTTGTAAAAAAATGCTTTCCACGTGGTATTCCAGTTACATAAATTACAAGTTTTCTAAATTTTGAGAATTATCTAGCTGTGCTGCCTTTTTTTGGCCGCAACCACTTATTTAATTTTATTATTTTCCCTTATTTGGGCCTTTCCATGATTTTTGTTATTATTTTCGTCGTGTGTTCGCTGACATTTACAGTTTCGGTAGCCGTGTTGTTCACTACGAATAATTTCCACGTAATATTGCGCTACGTTCTTGTTGTTATTTGCGTTGTTGATTCGCATAATCTCAACGGACTCGTCACGAACCCGGGGACGGCGACCCATATCCGCCCGAGAGGGACAATCCCTAACAAAATGACCCGGCTCCCCGCAAAGGAAACAACTAGGAGGATGTCGGACAACAGGTGCTCCCACCTGACCACCCCGAGACGGACCCCTTTGCCCAGGATACAACCCACCAGACCCCGAGTTCCCTGGCGGTCTATAAACATCCCCAAACCCATGGGCCGAATGAAATCGTGAGGGATCATTGAATGATTTCACCCCCACCGAGGTTTCCAACCCCAAATTCCGCACTACTGCATCGAACTCCTTGATCGACCTACAGGGCGCCCGGGAAAAACATACACGTACCCTATGATCGATTCTAGACAAAAGGAGACTCAGGAGCTCAGCCTCCGGTAAAGGACTCCCCAAGAGGGAATTTAAGGTGACCACCCGACGACGAAAAGCCGGAATGCTTTCCCCCGCCAACTGCACAACCCCCCACAGGTCTGCCCGCAAGACGCTTTCCCTGTCCGGGGAGAGAAACCGATCCCGGAATTCCCGCCTGAACATATCCCAAGACAAAAACCCAGCGAGCTGTGTCCTGAGATCAAGAAACCATAACCCAGCCTCATCCCGCAAAACTTGCGGCAGAAGGTGTACAGCCGCCTGATGACCAATCCCGTGGAACATAATATAAGTTTCCAAGTCGCCCAGAAAAACCCGAGGGTCCTCCAAAGGAATCCCCGAAAAAGAAGGCAAAGGTAAGGAGACCCCCGTTCCATGAAAGGGACCAGATGCCGCCCCCCCAGCGGCCACCAAGGGTACTGGACCGAGGTTAGGCGGTCCCATAGGAAAAAATGGATTGCCGGTAGGACAACGAGACCCAGAAGGCACCGGTGACGAAGGCAGGAATGGGTTGGCGGAACTAGGCCTTGACTGGGACGCCCCACCGGACAACCCCTGCTCAGGATCGGTTACCACCCGGCAAAGACCAGCTACTGAACCATTACCACCCGAATTCCCCTGAACCGCGGACCCAAGCCGCTCAGCCCCAACATTGTCCGCAACCCCTCCCACCGACAAAGTGTCCGAGGACGCAGTCACATCTGCTGGTCGCCCATCCCGGATAGGCGTAGGACGAGGTGGAACGTTGATCCCCCCAGGGCCAGGTAAAGGCCCCAAAGTCAACGGACGCCCGGCAACTAAATCCAATAAATCTCTATCCCATTCCCGCAAACCAGGGTTAAGGCCCAGACGCTGGCGATGAAGTTCGGAATCGAGTGCCGCCCGCCGCATAGCTTGATACTCAGAGTCCCCATCAGAACTAGACGCCCCCGGAACCCATGACCGATCGCTAGACGTACGGTGAGCCCTACGTCTCCGTCTCCTTTCCCTATGTGCGTCCCGCTCAGGTACCCGACATTCCCCGCCTCGCAAAAACGGAGGAACCTCAGGATAAACCGGTAAGGAATCCGCCCAACGACTGCCCCAACAGAAACCAAGGACAACCGCCAGAGCCCCAAAAATAGCCACAAGCCAGAAATACATGACCAAAAGAAAAACGTTGAATAATAATAATAAAAAATTCCCCCACCGTAAAAACTTAACAGATTAATCTAACTTTAAACGTAAAACAAAACCCAATAAAACCCTAACACAATTATGGTCAACAAAAATTAAATACAACGGCAAAAAAAACCCGCCTACTTACCACCATACAAACAAAAATATCTCGGCGGTGCCTCCAAGAATGTAAGTGTATGGGGATTGTAGGGTCAAAAACGATATACCTCTTAATTAAGTTCCAAGGAAATAACTCCTTTATTTGGTTATAAATTACACACAAAGTATTAATAACTAAACTTGTTGTTGACCGTTCAGTCTCCAGGTCCAGAGTCAGCCTCCCAGATCCAAAGCGTCTCCTTTTATGGCGCATTCTTCCCGCCAAAACCAGGCGTGTGGCGCCATCTGGGAAAAAGGGTTTTCCATTTAGAGTGCCAAGGTCCACCCCATTACAGTGACATTTCTAGCTGTGCTGCCTTTTTTTGGCCGCAACCGCTTATTTTCTTATTTTCCCTTTATTGGGCCTTTTCACAATTTGTTAATTTTTCTAGGTTGCGTTATAAAAGGCCATCTCTTTTTTTAGTATGGGGCTGGGCGGCGCCGCACGCCCCCAGCACGAGAGGGTAGCGAATGTGCGGCGCCGTTAGACGCCAATACTTATACTATCACGAAAAACTGTTCTTTAACAATTTTTTCAAACAGCCTGGTGTCGGCGAACACACGACACAAATAATAACCAAAATAAAATTTTAAAATACACAAAGAAGTTCAATTAATAAAATTAATTAATAAATAAATAAATAAAATAACCATTTGCGGACAAAATAAGAAATACCCACGCTATATACGTGACAAGGTCTATCACATGACAAAATAATAACAAAAAAACGTGAAAATAACAAAATATGTTAAAAAATTTAAATTAAAATAAAAAATAATCATTTGCGGACCAAATGAAAAATACCCACGCTATCTACGTGACAAGGTCTATTACACGACAAAATAATAACAAAAAACGTGAGAATTACATAAAAGGTTAAATTTTTAAATTGAAATAAAAAATTAAATAATCATTTGTGCCAAAAATAAAAAATACCCACGCTATCTACATGACACTCTATCGTATCCGCCTAAAAAAATTATAAAACAAGATGAGGTTGCTGTAGTAAACTTTTGCCGAAAGCAGTGTACAAAAAATTATCAATATTCTATGTAATTCGAATCAAAGTATACGATACGCAAAAATGACCTTATTATTTTTCCCATATTCCCCTATTTAGTGTCCTACATTTTCCTATAAATCGTGTATTTTATTTCCTGTATTTTCCTATAATTAATCTCTAAAATTCCTATTTTTCCTATGAAATTTTCAAAGCTTTTTCCCTGGTCATCCTGTATTGAACACGAAAACTTCGTACTATTATTTATTTGACTTTTGTGGAAAACAGTTTTAAGAACCTTGCTGCGTGTTAAGTTAAAATAATTTTTTTTGATCATTGAAGATGCAAGTTTGGACAGCTTGGACCTGGAAAAAGTCAGTTTAGTTCACCCCATGGCTTTTGCCTTGGCCTAGAGGAGGAAATTATTGTAGCTGATACAAACAATCATAGAATTCAAGTTTTTGACAAAGTTGGAGAATTTAAATTACAGTTTGGTATCCCCGGAAAGGAAGAAGGACAGCTTTGGTACCCGAGAAAGGTTAGTACATTTTTTCCAGTGCGAAAGCCATTACTCAGTTTTTATGCATTCATTAATTCCATTTAAAATGTCTGTTGTCAAAATTCAATTATGTATGTGTTACTTTATAAGTATCTGTTATGTTATGTCTTAGTTGGTTTATAGATTTGTTGTTGGAGCCACAATGAACACACCACACCACCTTTCAGTTCAACAGTATGAATTTTTACAAGTATAACAACTTTATTAGTTAGTATTATCAAAATTATAGGGTGAGACACCTGGCGACAAACTCTAGAACTAGAAGAGTCAACAAAGATATTCTCACTATTTTTTCACATAGATGTATAAATTGTATGTATTTATGATTTTACCTATATATTAACAAACCCCCCAAAATCATATATTTGCTTAATAACAATATTTTTCCTATAATTAATGCTTTAGTAAATATATTGGCATAGTTAAATTTTTGATTAACATCTTGTATTATCGCCTGAACCTAATGTCGCTCGCCGATAGACTTCTTCGGGCGGACATTGTAGAAACCTTCAAAATTATTTATGGTTATTATGTCGTGTCTGCAGAGAATTTTTCGACCTCAAATGGACAGGGCGTAAAGCTCCCACCATTATTAAAAAAAGGTGCCTCAGTACGGTTCGGCGTACTTTCTTTACCCAATGTGTTATTAACCCTCGGACGTTATAATTAAATCGTTGGTGTTTGCCTTTAAGGCACGTTTAGATAAGTTTCGCGGATGGCGCTAATGTGTGGGTAAATATTGTTTGGGTACTGGTTGTATTTATCTATAGCTATGTATATGTAATCTTTGCTCTTTTATGTATTTTTGCCTATAAACTCTAGTGTTTTATTACTTTCAATTACTTGTCCATTGCTTGTTCATTATCTGTCAGGGCACAATAAGTGTATAGCTTTCTTTACCTGATGAAATAAAATTATTATTATTATATAATAATTTTGAAATTAAGCGTTCTCTAACAAATTTAAATGTTATGTCCGTGTATTTCGTTAACTTTTTCTTTACTTGGTTCTTCAAGTTTAATATCATGGACTGGTTATAAATATGTACTACTGTGCAGCATTAATCTAAGTGAAATAAGTCTGTGCACTCATCTAGTACACGCTGTATCCAGATGACTTCTTTAGTTAGTTCAGTGACTGCGTACAGTTCTGAATCCATAGTTGAAAGGGCTATGAGAGTTTGCTTCGCAGACCTCCAGATAATCTGATATAATCCAATAAAATGTGTCTGGATCTCCTCCCCATGATAGTCTGAGTAGCAATTAACATCCAATCTGTAAGAAGATTCCAACTTGATGCATCTCTTTTGGGTTGCTCGCACGTAGTTAAAAAGATGCTCTAAATGTTGCCAAGCAACCATACTTGGCTTCGTATTATATCGTGATATGGAACAAACTTTGCATGGCTCGTTTGGCTTCTGGAATCGTATCAATAAAAATAAGGTACTCAATTTTTGGATATATCCACTTTGTTCTTTATCCGATTTCTCGTCTCAATTAAATTTGACACCCAAGAACATTCTGAAACGTCCCAAATCTTTGCCAATGGATGTGATTTGTTGAATATCATCTATGTAAATGAGTACAAAGGCATTCCATCTACTTCGATATATGCATTCACAGGAACTTAGTGGAATGAGTTCAATCTGCTTCAGTCTTTTATCTAATTCTTCATACCAGCAACGTCCAGATTGATGGAGAACATAAAGGCTTTTCTTCAGCATCCAGACATTGTGTAGAATATCTTAATTCAATTACAATGACTTAATGCACAAAACAATTTATTTGTTCATATTATAATGTATTTACAGACTTATGTAAATATTGTTAGTGTAAAATGCACTAACACTAAGTTGAAGTTTAACATAAGACACACATAAAAACAGGTTCACCAAAACCATTATGTTGTTTCATTTTCTTTAGCAGACAACGCGATAAAGAATGAGCACAGTACATAAGGATTATATTTCTAACACAATAAACCTTGCGATTAAATGCAATAGAAATAACTCTTTTATTCTCCTTTGATAAGTTTACATGAAGTATAAATAATTAGCTGTCGATCGATCAGTCTCCGAGTACGGAATGAACTTCCCAGGTCCAAGCGCCGCCTTTTATGGCGCATCCTTCCCGCCAAAACCAGTCAGTCGTGTGGCGCCATCTGGGAAAATGGGTTTTCCATTTGTATTGCCAAGGTCCCCCCCATTACACTCTTGTTTAATTCGATGAACCATTGACGTCCACTCTGGGGCAACCCATACAAAGCTTTTAGCAGTCGTAAGCAATGCGTGGCTGTATCTGCGGTTGTGAAGCCAGGTATTTGCTTCATGTATACTTCTTCACCATCCATACCACGTATTGACTCGGGTTGAGGACCTTTGTCCATCAAATACGATGCCAGAGTTGCTGTGATCGATTTTTGGGAAAAATCAAACATCGCCTGATTATACGGCAACGCATTTTCTTCTAGATACTCCGCTAGAGATTTCCATGATCGGAAGACCTCGCCATCCGGAGTGTGATAATACACATCTCCAACTCCTTTCGTAGCTCCAGATTGACGTATTCGTACTTCGCGTTGCCATCCTTGTGGTAATTCTTTTACAGGTGGTTGGGCCAATACCTCCTCTATCGCCACTTCTTGGATGGGTGTGGGAGCACCGGTTGTACTCTCAGTTTCTTCAATAGTATTGACGGGGATGTCCGTGCCCAGATTGTCACCAGGTGTCCGCTCAACCTCTTCGGAGGACCACTGGAAAGTCACGAAATCATCATCTGACAGACCATGATTGATTTGGTTGATTGCAGCTGTCTTCTCATCTATTCTTACGTGTTGGCTCTCGACTACGGTGTTGCTTTCCGGTAACCAGACCCTGTAGCCTCTAGTCTGGACTGCGTAGCCAACAATGACCCCCATTTTGGCTCGTTGTTGTAATTTGTTGCCTCGTTGTTGTTGCGGGATATACACGTAGGCCAGACTCCCAATACGTTTGAAATGAGATGAGATCGGCTTCCGTTCCATCCACACCTCCAAGGCACTATCCCCAAGCTTGGAGTGTTTAGAGTAATTCTTGATACAAGCGGCCGTTCTGACCAGTTCCATCCACAGACTTATCGGAACCCCTGACTCCTCTAAGAGCCTTTGAACCGTATTCAATAGTATCCTGTTTATCCTCTCTGCTACACCATTCATTGCTGGGGAGTAAGTATTTGTTCTCTCATGTCGCAATAATCATCAAAAGCTCGTGAACAGTACTCAAGTCCATTGTCAGTGCGAATGGCCTTGATAATGCGACCGGTCTTTTTCTCTACGTATCGTTTATATTTCTCAAAACAGGATAAGGCATCGCTCTTCTGAGCCATAGGATATACGGTCAGATGTCGGCTCTTGTCGTTGATAAAGGTAATAAAGTAGCGAGCTCCCCCTAGCGAGACAATCTGGATGGGCCCCCAGACATCAGAATGCACCAACTCCAGCAATTCCTTACTCTGGATATTTTGAATAGGGTTGTGGCTCACTTTCGTGCTCTTGGACAGGTTACAGGCTGCACAGCTATCCAAAGAACCATGCAAAGAACTGGGACCTCGTAACATGCCCTTTGACGCCATGTACTTCAGGTTATTTTCGTTGAGGTGACCCAGGCGACGGTGCCATAACTGAAGTAAGCTGAAATCTTTGGCCGTCTCTGCATAGGTCGTCGAATGTTCCCCATTTGCCGTCTCTGGACCGTCAACTAAGACGTGTGCGTCAACTTTATAAAAGTTATCCGTAGTCAGAGTAGCGTCAAATGCAAACGTCCCATCTGGAAAATAGGCTATGCATTTCTGATTTTCTCGGCAACTTCTGTAACCTGCTTGGTCCAGTAAATGCTCTGAGATGAGATTTCGTCCCATACCCGGAGTAAATATCACGTTCTTCACCTATAGTGGCCTGCGTTGCTAATGGTGTAAAAGTGGCGAACCAGTCACGTTGGTTACAAAAATGCTTTTTAGCGCCTGAGTCAAGGATCCATTCTCTAGTGGCTGTCGTAGTGCAGAGCGCTGTCGCAAGAAATGTCCCTCTTGGGCTTGGATCCCCGTTACCATCACGAGGCTTCCCTTTCGGTTGTTTTTGGTTCTTTCGTTGTCGGCATTCTGGGTAACCGATATTCAGCCAAAGGAAATACCAAATCGGCTTTAATCGAAATAAGTCTTTATTTGGGGGCCGCAAGGAAATACAAAGTGAATTCAGTTTATCTTAAACTATCAACGGATGCTTAGTATACATAGTCGAAACAGTGACAAAATTAACAATTAACATTACCAGAGAGGAGAGAGCCATTTTATTGCTGCTGAGACAGGCTTGTTGTAACTAGTGGCAGGGATGACTACCACGGCAAAAAATATCTTATAGAGAAAAAAAAGCAGTGCTGCCATGGAAGTCTGGCGAGCTACTCTGGTGGACTGCCGACTAACCGTCGAGTCAAAACGCTAAAAAACAAATACGCCCCTGCCGCGCGGACTAGAGTTTATATAGGGTAAATAAGGTGGTTCTCGCCTCTGGGGCCATCTCTCTGGAGTGGTGATAAATAAAGTAAATAAATAATAATGTAGGAATAGGAGTGTCAGGCTGTCCTAGTGGCAAAAGCCACTACGCCTAGGGCAAGTTAGGTTTTATACAATAGGGCATCCGTTGCATTCTGATGAACGATGTCCTCTGCGTTTACAGTTGTAGCATTCGCCATTGAAATACGTGGGTTTTTTCCCGGAGGGTTTTATCGTGGCTTGTACTGGAAAAGCGGTGGTTGTGCTGCCTGATGATTCTTTCTGGATTTGTCTTCTATACTCTGCTATTAAAACTTCTTTAATACCTGAACCAAGGAATCATAAATAGTAGGTAAAGTCCCAATCATTTTAAATGCTACGAGATCATCGTCGAGAGCTCTACCTGCTTCTTCGAGCTGCATCTTGAGCGTGCATATACGTCCCAACCACACTGGTATACCCTCTCCATCCCGATAAGTAAGGGCAGAAAATTCAGTCAATAAGGCGCCAACTCGGGCCCGTGAGACTGGTTCAAAGTGTTTCTTCACAGCATCCCATAAGTCATATGAATGTTTTGGCGTACCTGAGAATATACTTCTTAGCTCTTGGCTAATAGTCATCGCAATCACGGAATGGGCCTTGGCATACCGGGTCTTGAACTTCGCTACCTCGGCAGCAGGAGATTCAGGGACTTTCTCGATCCCAGTGATTATATTCCAGTAATCCCTCTCAGTCAGTAGGTACTCAATTTCATATCTCCAATTACGGTAATTCGTCGAGGTAAGTTTGACAATTTGACTCACTGTCATACCACCTCCGCCGTCCACCATCTCTATTCAGCCCCTAACCTGCGGAGTCCGTCTTCTTCGTGAGCCGTATCCAGACTCGTTCCACCTTACGCTTCGTGTCGACTATATGCGCGCCGGTAACCACGCTCTGCTACCAATCTGTTGGGTGTATTTAATCGACGATAAATAAAGGTGGTCAGAAGTCATGAAAAACGTTAGGTTTAATAAAAAAAACAACTGATTTAAATTAACAATATAAACAAGGGCAATGTAAAGCCATTTGTCAGAGACTAGTATAAACAATAAACATTACGCGGCGCGGCAAACATCGTGGTGATGGTAGTAGTCGGGAGAATATAATAACTCCTCTGCAGCGGATTATATACCCGTGATCGGCGACTGTAGTGCCGCTCTGCGGCCGCAACGCGTAACAAAAACGTAAACAATCTATGGTCAGAGGTAAAGGAGCTGCGCGTTAGTATGCCAAAATTAATATAGTAGGTTTTCCAACAATTTTGGCAAAATTGAACTACAACGGCCTCATGTAATTTTGCTTCTTTTTTGGGCGGAGAATGTAGCACTTGACGCGTAAATTATGAAACAATTTTTTTAGGGCCGCAAATGATAATATTTTTAATTAACTTAATTTTAAAAAAGTAGTGATTTTAGGGAATTAGTTTTTGGGCGGAGAATGTAGCACTTGACGCGTAGACTACGAAACTATTTTTTTTGGGCTCCCAAATGATTTTTTTAATTAACTCAATTTAAAAAAGGAGTAATTTTAGGGGATTACTGTTTTTTTGCGGATAATGTAGCGCTTGGCGCGTAGATTACGTAGTTATTTTGTTGGGCCGCAAATGATAATTTTTTCATTAACTTAATTTAAAAAAAAGTCATTTTAGGGGATTAGTAACGTTTTTTTAAAAATAGTTTCGTCGTGTGTCCGTCGACACAACTTTTCAGACACGCCCTAGCCCCATTCCGAGCATTGACGGTGGCCCTTCTGTAATCGTACCTAGTGGCATCGTAATTAGTGAAATCGTATCAACTTAAATAGTAACTCCCCGTATTGGCGCCTGACGCACTTTGAGATACCGCGTATTGGCGCCTGACGGCGCCGCGCACTCACTTCGCTCAAGCGCTTGAGCACGCGGCGCCTCCCCAACCCCATACTAAAAAAAGCGATGGGCCATCTATAACGCGACCTAGAGGACAGTACCAAGCCTAACGCAATAAGTATATACTTTTAATATCAACCTGAAATAAGTTATTGTGGCCCAAAAATACAAAACACCTAGAAAATGAACAAAAACTGTAATTGGTTTTATAAAGTACGGGAATATCACGTGGAAATTATTAGGCCAAAATAAAAAATACCCTCTGCATCTACGTGACAAGGTCTATCAGGCGCAACCAAAATTAATATAAAATTCAATGAGGCCGCTGTAGTTCACTTCACCCTAAGTTTTTAGGTGAGAAGTCGAATTGGCTTATCTTGATTGGTCTGGTTATAAAATTTTTAGGTGATAATTCGAATTGGTCTATGTCAATATCCAAATTGTTGTTAGTATACAGTAATTGGATGTTTCTTTTTGGCCTCTTATTCTATGTCCATCATAGAAATAGTATGCATCCGAACGATTTCCAAAGGATCTAGCGATAATATCGCGTTGCTAAATGGGAGTTCAATTTACTGGTCGATTGTGATAGTAATATCTTCTCCTGTTCCTGTGGTACTTAGCTGAAGAACTTTCACTTGATTCCAAGTGTCAATAGGTTCTGTCATTTTCCCTTGAAATAATTTAACTATCTTCACCCATCGCGTCTTGGATTTTCTTCTGCAACTCGTTGTGGCTTGTAGACTTTCATCTTGTTGACTGTAACTTGGTCACTTTCGATTATCTTGTTGATAGTAGGATTCCATATCGCGTATCCGACAAGAACTCCAACTTCTGCGGTTTCAGAACTTATCATCGCACTATTTGGTATGAATTGGTGAACCATATGCTTCTAATCTTCCTAATATATGATTTATTAGGTGTGACTCCTTTATTCAATTCATAAGTTGTTTTTCGGTGCAAAATTCGATGTGGGAATCAGTTTCGCAAATACACCTAAAGTGTAAAAAAGTTCTATCCAAAAACCTGGAGGTCGATTTACTTGCTTTCTGTAAATAGTTATGTAAAAAACATATTTTGAGCTTGTAAGGCACTAATTTTCATGTAAGCGTAAGCATCACAAAACCAATTAATAAAACATTAAATTTATTATTATCATTGAGATCTTACTCACAGAGTACTTAGGGTGGTCAGAGGCGCTAGTGATCATCAGTCCAGGTCTACTTAAGACCGCCAAAATAAAACGGCACCAATCGTCTAACCGTTGCCAAAATTTCGCCCTACTGACTGGAAGCAGTGCTATATATAGATATCGAGGCGCTTGGCGTGCCACCAACTCCCCGTGGGGCAATTGTTATGACGTCAGTGTAATGGTCACATGGCAACCCGGTGATCTCTAAAGACGCAATATGCTGTTCACTTTCTCTCTGCCTTTCCAGCTAACCACTTCAGTTATGTAAATAATATAAAATAGAATAGCTTGCTAATAAACTGTTTTATTGTTAACTATGAAGTATTCATTCACTCTTTAAGTGATCAAACTTTCCCCTCCTTCACTTTCTTATAACCCGAATCGCTTGAAGTGCCAATGGGATAAAACGTTCTGTCACTCTGTTTTGATGGGGTGGATACGTATTGGTTCGCAGATGTTTAATACCTTATTCTGCCACGTATCCAGACTACTTTATGAGCAAAATTTCAGTCCATTAATTATTTTATCGCTTTTATTTTCATCCCATTTTCTCTCACTCTCCATTCACGAGGTGTAATCTTTTATTTCTTAGAGTCGGTCTTCGTTTTTTTGTCTCATTATAATCATTACAGTACAGATTTTTCCTATTTAATTTGGGCATTCCCGTCACAGCTCCTGATTTAGACATAACTACAATAGTCTGGACGTTGAAATGGCAAAATCTCCTATGCCAAAGTTCAATGTTACTGTTTACTTCTCAGCCTAGCATGTAATTCGTGGTGTGGTAAGAGCTTTATCCATTGAGATGCCATCAGGCATTTCTTCTAATGAATTATAAAGGCCATTCTTACCTTTTAATTTTGTGACCTGGGCATTGTTTTTGTTGAAAAAATCCATTATTCTATTTCTGCCCCTCCAAGAATATCCACTGGAATCGACTTGAAAACCAGTAATTAAATTCCAATACTCGGCAATTTGATGTATTGTTCAAGACCGTTAATGACAAGTAGGAATATTACAGTTCCTATTCCTACAATCTGGAAATGTCCTTGATAGGAATTCATCACAACTGTTTCAGTTGACGAAGTTCTTGAAACAATTGTCTATGCACTATTCCAAGTCCATTAGTTCCAGGGAATTTCAGTTGTACCCAACGGTGATCCAGAGACTGTCATGACATCATATGCGGGTTAAACCTATATAATATTTTGTCGGGAACCCTGGTATTAACCCATGGTTTTAGCCTTCTGTACATTGAATTCCTTTTGTCTTTTCATAAATGTGTACGAGTAAAGCCTGAGCTGATAACATCATACGCATGTCACATTCTCACTCTTCATAATTGAGATTGTCCAAAAATAATTTTTATAGTTTACATAATTAGGTGAAGTAATACTCTCAATTTTGTGATATAATGCATGCAGTTTACACATGTGGCTGTATAATGCATGCAGTTTACACATGTGGCTGATGGAAAATTTGGATTCCATGCTGAGCCTTTGAATATGTTTCATTTTTATGGCTACATGGGTACTTTTCTTATAGATATATTATAAATTTCTGATTTTTTTTCTATTTATTGTCATTAATTTTTTTCATTAGTTAATTAACTAATGAAAAAATTATAGTTCTTTATTTTTTCCTTACAGTTGCTTGAAATGATGCCATGTCCCGTATCGTAACTTTTAACCTCCTGATTATACTGAGTTATTTATTTGAAAATACCATTATGTAACTTGTATTCTTACTTCTTTTAACAACAAATATAACAGAGGACGCTTGTGTCCACCCATAGATAAGATACAAGCGGTATATACTGGACCCTCTACATTATCAATCACTTCACGCCTAAGCTTAATTGACTTAGGTCACTCTATTAATTTCTGTTGTTTTACGGTTTTAATATAGATGTAGCTGGTCAATGAATGTTACAAGTAAAGTTTAGTTTTGATATGAATATGTCCGCATTATTCTATCACTGCAATCAACGCTATGCCATTGATCC
Organism: Leiobunum rupestre; assembly: GCF_980474605.1. Taxonomy (NCBI): domain Eukaryota; kingdom Metazoa; phylum Arthropoda; class Arachnida; order Opiliones; family Sclerosomatidae; genus Leiobunum; species Leiobunum rupestre. Next base: position 24,164,621 of record NC_143385.1, on the reverse strand, counting down.
AGATATCCCGTACCCATGAGCGTTTCAACCTAATTTTTCAGTCTAATGAAAATTATTTTTATACATGCTAAATATGCAGTATTATTAAGTATGTAACCTTCATTCTTATTAATTTTTTAGGTGGCAGTTATTAGGAAGACTGGAAAATTTGTGATATGCGACCGTGGCAATGAAAGATCAAGGATGCAAATATTTACGAAGACTGGACACTTTATTAAGAAAATTGCAATTCGTTATATTGACATAGTTGCTGGTTTGGCAATCACTAGTGATGGTCACATAGTAGCTGTCGATTCTGTCAGCCCTACAGTTTTTGTTATTGCTGAAACTGGCGATCTCTTACATTGGTTTGACTGCAGTGAATATATGCGAGAACCTTCTGATATAGCTATCAGTAACAAAGAGTATTATATTTGCGATTTCAAGGTATGTTGCATTCATCTCGATTATTTATCGAATCAATTAGACATTTACATTTAACAATTAGGTAATGGCATTGGAGGCATTTTTAAGTAACCCTTCTTTTTTCCTTCGGAAATTTGACAATTCAGAAAGTTTCCCCAAAGAGTACAAAATAACGTCAATAAAGTTTCTTAAGTTTTGTCTACATAATACTTAACTTATGCATAATAATATGCAACCCAATTTAGTTTAAATACCATTTGGGAAATGAGTAGCTATATACCTTGTCATGAAAAGATTTGTTAAGTTAGCAATAACATGAATTTTTACACTAGATAAGTGTTTGCAACTTAACCTCATTAAAAATGAACATTTTCTATTATCTTAAAACTAAAGCAGAAAATCACCTCGTCATGTACCACCTTTCACCCAATTATCTTACGTTACGCTAGGTAGCCTAAAATACCTTTATAATGTATGTGCCCAAGAAAGGCTTAATAGTCTAGCTATGTACACAGTTTTTTCTGAAGACATGACTTAAATTTTGTTATAAATGATTTTACGTAAAATTCGATAAATGACTTGGGCCTTAGGTGGTGGTTTGGGTATTAGACTAGCTGATTATTATGATTAAAATATTGTGGCAACCCTGTCTTGAACTCCCTGAGCTCTTGGCTGCTTTCCCAATAAGCCTAGACAAAATTACATTTATAACTATTATTTTTGATGTTTTTTAACTAACGTAACTTTTCTTCAGTTCCTTTAAAATATTGTTCAATTTTGGAACAAAGCTCTATGTAAAAGTTTCAATTGACTTTTCAGATATAAAATAATTCTTGAATCCTAACCTTTATGATGCAAAGTAATGTCTTTATTATCATTTAGCCTAATGTTTTAAAAAGTTGAATACCATACAGCTTTTCATTTCTATGTATTTTATGTATACTATCCACTCCCAGTAATTTCCATGTCTTTATTCATAATAAGCTCAATTTTAGAGAAAAATCAAATTATATAGAGCAGTCCTTAATCATTTGTTTAATTAACAAACTTTTCTCGGGGTACCAATAATAAATTTTATTTTATTTTATTAACCTCCATGTAGTAGCAGAACTTGGCAAAATTGAACTACAGCGGCCTCATGTAATTTTGGTGGAGAATGTAGCACCTGACGCGTAGATTACGAAACTTTTTTGGGCCGCAAATGATTATTTTTTAAATTAACTTAATTTTAAAAAAGTTGTAATTTTAGGGGATTACTGTTTTTTTGGGTTTTTTTGTGGAGAATGTAGCGCTTGACGCGTAGATTATGAAGTGATTTTTTTGGGCCGCAAATGATAATTTTTTAATTAACTTAATTTTAAATAGTCATTTTAGGGGATTAGTAACGTTTTTCTAAAAAATAGTTCCGTCGTGTATCCGTCAACACCATTTTTTTGACGCGCCCCAGCCCCATTCGTATTGGTGCCTGACGCACTTTGATATTCCCCGTATTGGCGATTGACAGCGTCGCGCACTCATTTATAATGCTTATTAATTGAAGTCAGCAATAAAACACAAAGGCATTAATAAAACTATAAACTATTTATTATTATTAATTAAAAGATCAAGGAAAGGTTAAACACCTTATTAACATCATGGCTATTAGCGGAGTGAGAGTTGGAGAGTTAAAAATAAACCGGGCAGTGTTGCCTAGCGGTTTAGTTAAAAACAATTCAGTTCAGTTCAGTTAATATCAAGAGGAACTAGTTAATTTATGATAAAGCAAACATGAACTACTAACACTCCCCCTCTTTATCATAATATATTAATGGGCAATCAAATACACACATGAAAAAAACTAATTATCAATATTTAGCTTTTGGCAACAATTATCAAACAGTGTTTTACTCAAAAATTTTGTAAAGATATCTGCTACATTAGTTTTAGAAGGAGTGAATTAAGTTTAAACCAATAGTTATTCAACTCATCGCGTAAAAAATGATACCTAATGTCAATATGCTTTGATCTCTGGTTTTCAATTGTATCATTCGCAAAGGATATAGCAGATTGATTATCACAATAAATTAAAGGGGTCAGTAAGTTAATGTCAAAGTTTTTAAATTCGTGAATTATTGGAGTTAACCATAATAATTCCTTCACTGCTTCGGAAAGTCCCACGTATTTGGGCTCCATTGTTGAAAGAGACACATACTTTTGTTTTAAGGACCTCCAGGTCACTGCTGAATTTCCTACAAAGGTGACGTAACCGCATGTGGACTTTCTGTTGTCGCGGTTAGCTGCCCAATCACTGTCACAAAACATGGTTAAGTCTACTCCCGGGCCGGATGGACGATATACTAGACCTTGATTTGAGGTATACAATACATAAATTGCCAAGTGGCATAAATAATACCAATGTTTTAAACCGGGATTACTGTTATACTGAGAAAGTGCCACCACTGAGAACAGAATGTCCGACCTCGTACGCTTTGGTATAAAAAGTAGAATTCCAACTAAGGACTTGTATGGGTATTTGCAGTACCAAGCCTTACGCATCAAGTATATACTTTTAATATCAACCAGAAAAAAGCGTTTGTGGCCCAAAAATACAAAACAAATAGAAAATGAACAAAACCTGTAATTGATTTTATAAAGTACGGGAATATCTCATTGAAATTGTTAGGACACCGAAACTGTGGTGTCGGCGAACACACGACGGAAATAAGTACAACAAAACACTTGAAAATGCCCAAAAATGAGAATTTTTTCAAATTACATTAAAAAATTAAATAATCATTTGCGGCCAAAATAAAAAATACCCTCGGCATCTACGTGACAAGGTCTATCAAGCGCAACCAAAATTAATGTAAAATTCAATGAGGCTGCTTTTATAAAATTTTACTTTAAGTTATATCAACCATGGAATGAAATTTTAATATTTAGCAAAATTGCACTAAGCGGCCTCATGTAATTTCGGTTTTTTTTGGGTGGAGAATGTAGCACTTGACGCGTAGATTACGAAACTATTTTTTTGGGCCGCAAATGATAATTAAATTAATTAACTTAATTTTAAAAAGTTAGTAATTTTAGGGAATTACCGTGTTTTTGTATTTTTTGTGGTGGAGAATGTAGCACTTGACGCGTAGATTACGAAACAATTTTTTTGGGCCGCAAATGATAATTAAATTAATTAACTTAATTTTAAAAATTTAGTAATTTTAGGGAATTACCGTGTTTTTGTATTTTTTGTGGCGGAGAATGTAGCACTTGACACGTAGATTACGAAACTTGTTTTTTGGGTCGCAAATGATAATTAAATTAACTTAATTTTAAAAATGTAGTAATTTTAGGGAATTAGTGTTTTTGTATTTTTTGTGGCGGAGAATGTAGCACTTGACGCGTACATTACGAAACTATTTTTTTTGCGGCCGCAAATGATAACTTTTTAATCAACTTAACTTTTAAAAAAGGCGTCATTTTAGGAGTTTAGTAACGTTTTTCTAATAAAAAACACTCCCCGTATTGGCGCCGCGCACTCCATTCGCTCTAGCGCTGGGGGCGCATAGCGCCTTACCAACCCCATACTAAAAAATGATAATTAAATTAACTTAATTTTAAAAATTTAGTAATTTTAGGGAATTACCGTGTTTTTGTATTTTTTGTGGCGGAGAATGTAGCACTTGACACGTACATTACGAAACTATTTTTTTTTGGGCCGCAAATGATAATTTAATTAATTAACTTAATTTTAGGGAATTACCGTGTTTTTGTATTTTTTTGTGGCGGAGAATGTAGCACTTGACGCGTAGATTACTTAACCAATTTTTTTGCGGCCGCAAATGATAACTTTTTAATCAACTTAACTATTAAAAAAGGCGTCATTTTAGGAGTTTGGTAACGTTTTTCTAATAAAAAACCCTCCCCGTATTGGCGCCTGACGGCGCCGTGCACTCACTTCGCTCTAGCACTGGGGGCGCACAGCGCCTCCCCAACCCCATACTAAAAAAAGCGATGGGCCATCTATAACGCGACCTAGAGGGCAGTACCAAGCCTTACGCATCAAGTATATACTTTTAATCTCAACCAGAAAAAAGTGGCCCAAAAATAGCAAACACCTAGAAAATGAACAAAACTGTAATAGATTTGATAAAGTACGGGAATATCACTTTGTGGCCCAAAAATACAAAACACCGAGAAAATGAACAAAAACTGTAATTGATTTGATAAAAAAAGGGAATATCACGCTGACACACGACGGAAATAAGTACAACGAAACACGTGAAAATGCCCAAAAATTAGAAATTTAAAATTACATTAAAAAAATAAATAATCATTTGCGTCCAAAATAAAAATTACCCTTGCATCTATGTGACAAGGTCTATAAGGGGCAACCAAAATTAATATAAAATTCAATGAAAATGAGAATTTTTTAAAATTAAAAAAATTCAATTAAACAATTAAATACTCATTTGCGGCCAAAATAAAAGATACCCTTGGCATCTACGTGACAAGGTCTATCAGGCTCCACCAAAATTAATATAAAATTCGATGAGGCCGCTGTAGTACACTTCACCCTAATATTTATAATAGCACAACTCGTTATTACAAAAAATTTGAATTTAATTTTGAACAATTTTTTTTTTCAAGGGACATTGCGTGATTGTCTTTAACGAGGAAGGTCATTTCCTTAGAAGAATTGGATGTGAAAATATCACTAATTTTCCAAATGGAATAGATATTAGTGATGCTGGAGATGTGTTAGTTGGTGATAGTCATGGAAATCGTTTCCATGTGGTTGTTTTTTCACGGGAAGGCTCTATTTTATCAGAATTTGAATGCCCATACGTGAAAGTAAGTCGTTGCTGTGGTCTGAAAATTACATCTGAAGGCTATATCGTAACTTTGGCTAAAAACAACCATCATGTCCTAATCCTAAACACGTTATACATAATGTAGCAAGTTGCTACAATTGTTTTTATCAAATTTTGAAGTAAAAAAACGACGAAAAAACTTACTGCAGTTGTTTCGGAAGGGGCAAGAATCGTCAAGCACATCCTACTTTAGGAAATGCGCAATTTCCTGACCCTGAAACCCGTTGTCGAGTTTATTTTCCCCTACCAAAAAGGTTTTTATTTTTAAAATGTTTATATTACATATGAGGGGGAAAACTAAACTAATTTACAGTTTTTGTTTTTTTTTATTATTTTGAGGTCTGAAAAAGGTTTCAGGCAATTATTTTTTTAATTCAATAAAGTGTCTTAAAATACAAGTTTGTTTTGCTAGATGTTGACGAAGAGATTAAATATTAGCCACTTTATATGAGTTTTAAAAGTCTAATTCAGACTCCACTAGAACTTAGTGTAAATGTATTTAATTACACTCAAATTACTCATAGTACAATTATAATAAATATAAGGCTGTTGCCGTTTTAAAATTAAAACTTCGTGGCTCCTGGGTTTTTATTTTCAAAGTTTGATGCTTTTTAAAATTTGCCCCATATGTAAATATTTTGGTTAAATAAGATTGACAAAACGCAATAATCATAAGTATTTAATTTACATATTAAAAAGGTTAATGTTAAATTTCATACGAACCTTCTCTACAACTAATCTTGACTTTTAAGCTTAGACGGAAGGAAAAGGATTTTATTGAATTTAACATGTAGTGGTTTCTTTGGATGAGAAAATCTTGTCCTGACTTGGCAAAAAAAATGGTGGCAAAGAAAAGAAATGTATCATGCTTTGAAAGTTTAAGAAAAAAATCCTTCCATTTTCTTATTATATAGCCAAAGACTTTAAAAATATCTCCTAAAAATAAAATTTTCATTTTTAGAAAAAAGTTTTTCATATTTTAGGCCTGTTTGTATTTTTCCGCGTTTAAAAATTCACTGACAAACATTATATAGAAAACGCTGTGATATATAAGACTTTTATTATTGTTACCGTTTTTGCTCATAAACATTTTTTATCGTTTAAAAAATCTTTGAAGCATATTTTGACCAAAAAACTTAAAATATATATTATCCCCTTTTGAAAATGAAAAAAAAAAAAAAACGAAAGATAAGCTTTTATTTAACTAAAAGCTGATTTTTCGTAGCTAAAAAAATCTCTAGTAACCTGTCTGTTCCTAAATATTAGCAAGATGAAAATTCAATCACCCAATTGTATTTTTGTTTTACGAAAATTCCAAAAAAAAGGGAAGAAATTTTGTTTTGGTGTTTCTTAGTACAAATTAACATTAGTTAAAAAAAGAATGTAGAAATTGGGAATTAATTATATATACAATAATACTACTTAGATATTAAATAAATCCCTTAAAATATGTTGTACTAATGTGATTAAAAAGGGTGTACTTAATAGGCTCAGTTCTGAAGACAATAGATTTTTATTTTCATTATCGTAGTAGGTTAAAAGATTTAACCCATCTCCCATATTTCCACACTACTTCAAATTTGGAGATCCATTTTGAACTCCAAAAAAATATATATTTCGTCTGTTGTTAAAGATAACTATATACTAGATCTATCTGGACAAATATTTATAGCCATGATGTTTTTATCACAGGATTATATTTTAAAATCCTGTTTATATGGTTACTAAATGTCTAGATATTTCGGACAAAATTTTTGCGCCAACACTTTATTTCCACCCCTCTTTAATTGTCATTTAATTTTTACACATGTATTTTGAACCAAGTTTTTTCTCTTTATTCTTATAAGCGTAATTTAGTTAACCTGATATTTCAGCACTTTTCTTAAACAATATATACATTTGGCTTAATGTTATTTTTCTTTATTTTTCTTATCAGTTTATATAGTAATAAAAAATTTAAGTTTACCAAATATAGCATTTTTTGCAAAAAATTTACACGTGAACGTCATTTTTATGATTTAAAATTCTAACCTAGTCTTTGTATTTTTTACATTGTTTTCTGGATTTACTTGATATATCCAAAACTAATTTTTTTGGGTAGTTTAGTTCTAAAGATATAGAATGAGGAAAATTACATTTTATTCATATTGAGTTTAGTTACATATGTGCCATTTTTGTCAAGAATATTACTTTTTAATTAAAAAAGCAGCTAGTCAAGAAGCTTGCCTTTAAATAAAAAAAATTGTTAAAACGTAAATATCTGGTTTATTTTATCGGAGTTGAAGGTTTATTTAGAGAAAACATCTCCAAATTGAGAAAATGTAAATAGAAAAGGATTCATTTTACAGTTATTTTTACGATAACTCTGTCCTAGAGAAATTTCAATGCATATATTACATGCAGTTCATAAATAGTGAACATTTTGAGTCATGTTTATAAAGAAATTGACTCTTGGGTAGTCATTTTAGTCTTCCATAACGCACATTTTAAAAAATATGTGAAACAAATATGGCGAGGTAAGTGTACTGTAGCGCTAACTGGCCATTTCCCCATAAACTTCTCATTTTGCTACCAGCACTATTATACCTAACAAATGTATTTCTTTATTTCAATCAAATCGAACGATTGTGAAATTTTTAAACAAATTTACAATAAAACGCTTATTGGCCTTAAGAGGCTCTCTTTTATTGAATTTAAGCAATTTGTTGGTATAAGTATAGTAACGTATATTCAAGAAATATATTTTATAAAAGATGTAAAAGATTTTGTCAGTGATTACGTGCACATCGTTTTGATTGTGTATGTAAACGTAATATACACAAATATTAGCCATCTCTTAAATATGTACACCCACTTACCTCCCACATGGTTTTATTAAGGAAAAACTTTTCTCTCAATGTTAACGAAGGTACAGTGTTTAAAGACATTGCGATGTTTCAATGGTCATGATACGAAGATTTTTCTCTAGTCCTTCACTAGAGATTTAATTTCCATTTTCTTCAAGCAAGCTTATTTGAAACTCGTAAGACTTCCATGTTTTCAATGGCCAGATATCATTTATAAAAATTCGGGTGTATTAAAAATTGCGCTGCTGTTGCCCTCTTTAGGCCTATTAGTAACTACGAATATTATAAATTGCTTAAGAAAGCTATTTTTTGAAATTTTTCTGGGGGTTTCGGAAATTAATTTTTTAGTCTGTACATTATTATAGCACTCATGGTGTGGGTTACGTGTAAAATTTTGTCTACTATTGAAATGAACCTTCTTAGATTTGGCTCAAAAGTTGGCTGACAATGTTTTTGAGCTAGCTGTATACCTACTGTTGATATCGAGTAAAGTAGTCGTACAAAAATTTGTTAGATACAAAATCTATTTGATAAAAAGGCTTCATTTAATTTCATTTAAGCAGTTAAATTTCAATTTAAAAATAATATAGGGTAACTGAAGTGAATTAGAAATAATTTCACACGATATTAAGTACAGTATTTTCTAACACGCAATATTTCTAATTTTGAGAATAACCAAGGTTCTTTTTTCTGTTAACAGTATTAATTATTTTCTTCACCCAAGTATCATCAATTTAACATTTCAAATTATTTACCATCTAGCTTAGGAATTTGCGCATTATTTTCAAAAGAAAGTAGCAAACATTTTTATTTTTTGCTCCTGGGGTAACTCATTCAATTGGTAATATATTTAAAGATGAAGCTTAACATTCCACTTATTTTTTACAATTTCTTAGCTTTAGTTAGAAAACCCCATCTAGTCAGAAAAACTGAATTAATGATACTTGATTAACTCCTTCACCCTTTAACTATGGTTTTGTTTCGATAATGTTTGCATGCTGTGCAAGAGTTTATGTAAGACGCAAATTTTAGGGTAGGGTCAAAAACTGAGGTTTTCTGGCCTATTCGTGGCTACCAGTGAAATATGTTTAGTCCAAATTTTAACCTTCTAACAAAACTATGCAGAACCCTTTTGTAACCAAATAGAGTAGAAGTAATTATATTCAGCGAGTAATAATATTGGAAAGTTTTATTTTTCTTTACGTTCGTACTATAAATCTTACAGAATAGTATTATTGTTAGTGAAAGTAGCTTAAGTGTCTAAAAGCCCCCTTTTCCCAATGTTTGATATTCTTGGCTTTTGAAAACTTAATTATCATAGCTCGAATAAAACCCATCTACGGATAGTTAAACCTTCCACCTTCAGTGCATTAAAATATATATATATATATTAAAGAAAACCTAACTCCACCTGAGTCTTTTTCCATAGGAAATCTTTGCTCACATTATAATGTTAGTAGTGAAAACTTATATAGAAACGAAAATTTACGAAAAATTTGGGGTTAAAAACAAAAATCTTGTAGTTCATATAATATACTGTTACGTTACAATTGCCTTAACATATCACAAGATATATTTACATAGTAAAGCTTCATTAACTTTTCTGTTCTTTAAGATATACAATTTTTGTTTTTTGAACTATGCAATTTTTTTTATTATAAACATTGTAAGAGATGTTGACTCGTAATGGAGACAGAATATCTAATGGCTTAAATTTAAGAACTAAGCTGCAGATTCAAGTGTTCAAAATGTTCACAAGCTAGTGAATAACCCGTTGGAAATCTTAATTCACAATATTTTAATACCTCGCTATCTTTTCATATCAACCCTTTTCCATGAACAAGATCATGGGTTTTCTTTCAATATCAATGTTTTGTTTATAAATAGAGATTATTTTTCTTCGATATTTGCAATGTAGCGAGTTATACATTAGCTTGTGACCTGCATTTTATTGGTTATATTGAACTTAGCTGCCACAAAAGTGGTCAGTGAAAAACTGTTTCATGATATTTATGGGGAAAAAATGTAAAATTAATTGTAACACCAAGTTTTTATTTAGTTTTCTTTCGCAACTTTGTGAAACCATTATTGTTCAAAATATGAAAAATAAAAATTGTATTTACACCATTTTAGCACTGCATATTTTACGGTGCTGTTTTACTGTAAAAATAAAAAATATTAAAAACAAACGAGTGAATATGACACAAATATTTAATGAAAAAATGTTGAATCTTAAAACGTCACATTTTGAAGATTTTTTGTGTGCCTAGAGAATTGTCTGTTATTAAAGGATGGTGTTTAAATTTGCTGTCAGTTACAACGGTACTACAAAAGTCAAAATGGGTGTATTTTTAATAATCCAAAGGTTTAAAAAAAAACTGGTTGGTTGAATTTAAGACTCTGTTAAGATGATAAGTAAAAGATGTTTATTTTGAGAAACATTTCTCAAAATTTCAGTGAATACCAAATAAATAAACCTTGGGATTGTTATGGAGAGTGGTTTTAAAACCTTAGGATGATTAACATAACGTTTTGAATAATTATTAAAACGCATTTACTTGTACTATTTTTGGAAGGCATTCAATGGGCAGATTTGTAAAAATATTGTTCAATGTTTATTCCATTAAAGCCAGTTGTATTCGTTGTTTAAAATGTTTTTTATTTCAAGAAATTACAAAAGATAAGTCATATTTCTTACTACAGCACTGAGGATATTGCAGGGATTAAACTTCCTAATCTCTAGGCAACACCATAATTTCACGGTAATTAAAAATTAATCACTATCTTATCTTTGATAAAAAGATTTTATTACTGTTATTTATTCTTTTTAAAAGAATGACTAACTGCTGGTGGAATTACTGAAAGCTGAATGGTTGTTCAAATTTCGATTTCACCATTTAAAATAACGGGATTTTTTAACAATAGGTACTTTTGTTTTTTTTTGTTTTGCTATTTGTCAAGGATTACAGTAATGCAAAAAAGTTTTAACCGCAAGTTATTATTTAAAAAGATATGATCAATGTAAAATTGCTACTTGCTAGCAATTTTTACAACGGAAAATACGACATATTTCGAGATTTCTGTATGTGTTGGATGAGGTAGGACTGTTGACGAGGACGATTCTTTAAATTACTAGATTTTAATACTTTTTGGATAAAGTAGGACGGATGACGAAAAAGAAAAAGGCTGAAATACAAAACTACTAACATTTAAGGGTTGGGAATTTTTCCGGTATTTCAACGCATTTTAGCCTTTTTTTAACCATACTATGTCATATTATATGTCGTCTGTATGATGTTGACTTAAAAAATGTCAAATGTATTCTAAGTATTGGCGCCTGACGGCGCCGCGCACTCACTTCGCTCGAGCGCTGGGGGCGCGCGGTGCCTCCCCAACCCCATACTAAAAAAAGCTATCGGCCATCTATAACGCAACTTAGAGGACAGCACCAAGCCTGACGCATCAAGTATCGTCAACCCGATATTAATCCAACCTAATAGTATAAATAACCTAACCCATTATCCCCGCCAAAACCCCTAAAATGCATTGAAATACGGCGAAAATACCTGAAATAAAAAAGAAAGAAAGTATGTTTTGCATTTCCACATTTTCTTTTTCGTAATCAGCGCCACGTTATCCACAACGCACTAAAATCTAGGAATTTAAAGAATCGTCCTAGGGAAAATTCACTGCAAAAGGCCAATGTTTAAAAATGCATATCTTTGTTAATATTCATTTTCGCCAAAATAAAATGAAAATTAAAGTAATCCCCATCTTGCCCTCTATCCAAAAAAATATATAAAAAATCGGGTGGGGGGCAGCTATTCTACACCCTTTCTAAATAATAAATTGCGGTTAAAACTTTTCGCATTACTGTAATCCTTGACAAATAATAAACAAAAAACAATAACAAAACCAAATAAGCCGTAAACACATTTTCGGTTTGCACACGTTTTAAAAATTTAGTAATATCTTGTCGTTAAATCTAATTCGTCATCAGTCCTACCTCATCCAACAAGTACAAAAATCTCGAAATATGTCGTATTTTCCTAGGTAAAAATTGCTGGCAAGTCACAATTTTAAATTTATCATAACTTTCTAAATAATAAATTGCGGTTAAAACTTTTTGCATTATTGTAATCCTTGACAAATAATACACCTAAAAAAATAAACAAAACCCAAAAAAAACAAAAGTACCTATTGTTAAAAATAGCCAAAATGACAATAAATTAAGCAAATTACATATTTGCTAATTTTGCAAGTTATTAAATTTGAAATTATTACCAAGAATGTATTTATTTATACTCGGGGAGAATGAATATGTCGAGATTATTTTTAGCGTTTCTCCAATTCGACCCGTTGGGGCCCTGGTATGCTTTTTCGACAAAATACGGTTTGAGAACCGCCGCTATGACAAAGCGCCGTTTGAACAATTTGTTGTTTTGGGAAACGCTGTTATGACAAAGCGCCGTTTGAACAATTTGTTGTTTTGGGAAACGCTGTATAAAGAAACGCTGTTATGACAAAGCGCCGTTTGAACAATTTGTTGTTTTGGGAAACGCTGTATAAAGAAACGCTGTTATGACAAAGCGCCGTTTGAACAATTTGTTGTTTTGGGAAACGCTGTATAAAGAAACGCTGTTATGACAAAGCGCCGTTTGAACAATTTGTTGTTTTGGGAAACGCTGTATAAAGAAACGCTGTTATGACAAAGCGATATTTTGACAAAACGCTGATTTGGAAAATGCTGATTAAACAAATGCTGTTTAGGAAAGCGCTGTAGTCCCTACAAATCCTCACAACAGGGGGATGCATAGGGGTAACATAAAATCCAGACTTGCAGTGTGCTTCAAAACCAGTTTTTTTGTGACCCCTATGCCTTCCCCTGTTGTGAGTGAGGGATCCCTTTAAGCATATTTATGAAAGAGCACTTTACTTTTGAAAAATATGCACACAAACAAGGGTTCAGTTGTCTGACAAACAACACCGACACGATGTAACTAGGAACAGAGAAGTTTTGAAAACTCACGTTGAAGTGGTTCTTCTTTGCGCCCAACCAGATATAGCACTTCGAAGTCGCAGAAATGACGGTGACAATGAAAACAACAGAGGTAACTTTATTGAAATTCTTGATTTGCTAAAGAGAAAGTGCCCGGAATTTAAAACAAATACACACACAGCTCTCGAGGGGCTAACCACTCTCTGAAAATCTGTACACCGATTACATAAATGTGAAAATGAGTACAGCCTTTGGTAGTGCTAAATCTGTACTCACTTACGTACTCATTTTAGTGCAGTCAAAGCTACAGGCTTGTACACCGATTACGGGGAGTGATCAGCCCCTCGACAGCTCTATACAGAGCGAACTAATTGGCGTCATTGGAAAACTAATTCAGAAAATGATAGTAAATGAGATAAGCAGCTCTGGCGGATATTATAGTGTTATAGCGGACGAGTCAAAAGATAACGGTGGAACAGAACAATTAAGTGTTTGCGTGCGATATCCTTTCCAAGGAAAGGTAAAAGCACGCTTTTTAGGATTTTTGGATTTACACGTTTTCAACGCCGAAGCTATTACGTCAGAAATAATTAAAATTTTATCAGAAAGTGGGTTAAGTATTACTAATTGTATAGCACAGAGCTACGACGGTGCCAGTGTGATGTCGGGAATTGCTAATGGGATGAATATTCGTATGGTGGTTTTTGTCCAAACGTGCATTGCTATGCCCATCGCCATCTGCCATCGCCTTAATTTAGTTCTCATAGATTGCTGCTCAAATATACAGCAGGTGAGAGAATTGCTCGGTTTACTTCAAGCAATTTATAATTTGCCAAGCAATTCTGTACTACGAAATGAGTATTTCCAAGAATCCCAAAAAGAACTTGGGTACAAAGATATACTTAAAATTCCGCAAAGTTGCCAGACTCGATGGTCCAGCAAGAAAAAAGGGTTACACTATTTTAGAAACAGAATTGACGCGGTGTTATTAGGTTTAGAAAATATTGTAGAAAACGGAAAACCTGAAAAATCCGCTGAGTGTAGAGGCTATATTAGTCAGCTAAAAAGTTTCGACAATTTGTTATTGCTACCTGCTAATAATTTTAGACGAAGTTCTTGAGAGAACTAACGTTTTATCTCAGTTCCTTCAAAATCCTAACTTAGCTGTAGATATGTGCGAAGCCACTGTCACTGGTATAATTGACATGAGAAATGATGAACAATTTGTAGAAATTTTTAAAGAACTTCAAATTTGGCTGGAAAAATATCGCTTATAGTACCAGATCCGCACAGTATGCCAACGCGTCCTCTAAAGAGAAAGAGAGCTAGTAGTAAGACACTACAAGATAGTATAGTGTACATCACTTTAGGTAGAAGGTCAGAAGATGCTTCAACAATAACGGAAAAATGTAAAATAATTTTTTACGAAGTTTTGGATAAATTTCACTCTGAGCTGAGAAGAAGGTTGACAAATAACGCAAGTTTATATAAGTTACTATCGGCATCTGACCCTCAAAATGCAAATTTTTTAAACGTTGAAGATGTAATTTCATTTGGCAAGGTTTTCCAAAGAATTGAATTTGATATGACTTCTTTAAAATCGCAACTTATTTTGGCTAAAACTCTTGTTAAGAAACATGCATTTTCTTCTCTTGAGGATTGCTACAAATATTTGCTTGAAACATAAGAGCAATTTCTATGTCTTCTGAGATACTTCGATACGTGCTATGGTAGTGGGTCATTCCATACGATGTCGACCAATCATGTCACCATGGGTCAATCGATTTTTTTAAATTTTAAACACCGATAGATTTGTCTAAAAAACCGTGATATCCAAGGTTTTAGCTGAACATATTAAGAAGTTTTAAAATAAACACAGTTTAACCGAAACCCCACATTTTTTGGTATATCGTACCTTGATTTCAGTACCCCTTCGCTTTAAGTTTAATAACTTTTTGGAAATATGTTTTATTTTAACAAAATAAAACAATCTTACACATTTCGGCCAGGCCAATTCAATGGTGGAGTTTATATGGTCCTAACTGGAATTGATACCAGGTTATTGTATGTCAAAGTGTACATTTTTATTTTTGGGGGGTCTCATTCGAGGGGTTAAAGGGTCATGTGGGCGATTGAAAAAGCTAAATATAAATACACTATTAGATAGCTCTAACAAAGAGCTTTAAAATAAGCTCTTAAAAAAGGGGTATTTTCCTTGTTTTTATTTGATAAATCAAAAACAATTTTCTTGAAATTCAACACTTTTGAAATTTTATATTTTTGATATCGTACAAAAAATGGTTTAAATCTTTTAGAAATTATTGCTACGTATTTAACGATGTGTGATAAATAATGCTCGAATATTTTCTGAATTATAATCTTTAAGAATAAAGGATCTAACTCTGGAAGCAGTCGCTGTAGGCGTTGATATCAGTCGCAAAATCAAGTTAAGAGGTACATGGCATTTGTCGTCCCGTTTAGGCCATGACAGACTGTTAACTTTTCAACCCTTAGTTTTGAGTAGTAAATTGATAAAATATTAAATTGAAAATAATTACGTGTTAAATAGAGGCATTGAACTTTTTAGTGTTGCCTGTAATGTTTGTTAAATCTATAAAATAACTGGAAAAAACCTTATACCCTTCAGTATTGAAGTTTTGCAATCCACCATTCTTGGAAAATACATTAAGAGACACATGGTACAATAAATGCTTCCGAATTTTTTTTTTACCTTTTGTTATACCCAGCCCCCAAAAGTATCAACACTTGCATAGGATTCATTTTAAACCTCTATAATGTGTGCTACATGTAGGTTCAATTTAACCTTCATAGGGGGCAGCCTCGGCTGTGACCAGTTCATTTTTCACTGAATCCTAGGCAGAATTCACAATTTAAAGAAAAAAAGTAATTTATATGTATGGCCAGGAGTGGTTCTTTGAAAGATTTTCAAATAATAACCTTTAACAATATTACTTTTAACTACGTATACAATCGCGAAATTAAATGTGTTAAAATAGTACTCAACGGCTCATGTTTCTCACTTCGTAAAACTCACCTTTTTATATCTGCTTATGGAAGAGATGATTTTATACAATGATTTTTGAGGCACCAGTTTAAAATTATTAACAATAAGGTCAACGTTAAAATAATTAGTAATTTAGACGAAATCAGAAGTAATTGAACCGAAGTTATTGAAATAGCGCTCAAAATCGGAGGGAGTTTTACTTATGAAAATGATGAGAAAATCGAGTCAAATAAAAGCTAATTTCCATCTTTTGACGTGATAAATTGCACTTAGAAATAGCTATACATACAGTTCCCATGTATAAAAAAGGGTTTCATAAAAACAAAACGTTTTTTTTCGGCCTAGGAGCGCGCAAAATTTCAAATTCGAGATCAAAATGTAACTTCATAAGGAAAACGCCTCCAACATGGGGAGTATAGCAGTCTGATCACTTCGGTTCATTTACTTCTGACGACATTTAATGAAACTAACATTACGCTATTTCTTAAGTACTAGCAATTTTTAAAACTAAGGATGTTTTTAAATGATTGTGTACCTTCCTATAATTTGCACAACATAATAACATGAGCCGTTGAGTATTATTTCAACACATATTTAGTTTTGTGATTGTATACGTAGTTAAAAGTAGTATTTTTTGGGTTATTATCTTTCAAATAACCACTCCTGACTATACATATAAATTATTATTTTTTCTTTAAATTGTGAATTCTGCCTAGGATTCAGTGAAAAATGAACTGGTCACAGCCGAGGCTGCCCCCTATGAAGGTTAAATTGAACCTACATGTAGCACACATTATAGAGGTTTAAAATGAATCCTATGCAAGTGTTGATACTTTTGGGGGCTGGGTATAACAAAAGGTAAAAAAAAAATTCGGAAGCATTTATTGTACCATGTGTCTCTTAATGTATTTTCCAAGAATGGTGGATTGCAAAACTTCAATACTGAAGGGTATAAGGTTTTTTCCAGTTATTTTATAGATTTAACAAACATTACAGGCGACACTAAAAAGTTCAATGCCTCTATTTAACACGTAATTATTTTCAATTTAATATTTTATCAATTTACTACTCAAAATTAAGGGTTGAAAAGTTAAGTCTGTCATGGCCTAAACGGGACGACAAATGCCATGTACCTCTTAACTCGATTTTGCGACTGATATCAACGCCTACAGCGACTTCTTCCAGGGCTAGATCCTTTATGCTTAAAGATTATAATTCAGAAAATATTCGAGCATTATTTATCTCACATCGTTAAATACGTAGCAATAATTTCTAAATGATTTAAACCATTTTTTGTACGATATCAAAAATATAAAATTTCAAAAGTGTTGAATTTCAAGAAATTAGTTTTTGATTTATCAAATAAAAACAAGGAAAATACCCCTTTTTTAAGAGCTTATTTTAAAGCTCTTTGCTAGAGCTATCTAATAGTGTATTTATTTTTAGTTTTTTCAATCGCCCACATGACCCTTTAACCCCTCGAATGAGACCCCCCAAAAATAAAAATGTACACTTTGGCATACAATAACCTGGTATCAATTCCAGTTAGGAACATATAAACTCCACCACTGAATTGGCCTTGCCGAAATGTGTAAGATTGTTTTATTTTGTTAAAATAAAACATATTTCTAAAAAGTTATTAAACTTAAAGCGAAGGGGTACTGAAATCAAGGTACGATATACCAAAAAATGTGGGGTTTTGGTTAAACTGTGTTTATTTTAAAACTTCTTAATATTTTCAGCTAAAACCTTGGATATCACGGTTTTTTAAACAAATCGATTGACCCATGGTGACATGATTGGTCGAAATCGTATGGAATGACCCTAGTATATTATCGTCCTTGGCCATATTTAGACACTAGGAGGCTCTGTGCTGAACTAAACCCGAGGGGCTAATCTAGAAATAACAAGGTATAGTAAGTTAAACTATCTTTTCGCAATATATTTATGTATAATTCATAATTTAACAAATTGGCAAGCCAAAATATACCTCTCCTCGGAAGAATTGTCCCTAGTGGTATTAATTTCTCGAGACGACCCTTAAAGATATCTCCGCAATTCAGAGTTATTTACGAAAAACGTATTCTCGGTTCAAACCCTGCCCGGTATAAAATTTTGATTTTAATTTAAATAATTGAGACGAAACAATCGAGTTTAATTTATTCAGAATATTATTAAGTAGTTACAACAGCGAGTTAGACTTACTAAAACAATGCACAATTGAATTTAACCCTTTTTACAGTACATGTTTATCAGTTGAATATAATACTAAGCAAATTTTAATGAAAGAAATATCTACAGATGGTATTTGTATTTTTCTCGCTTACGAAATACTTGCCGCATCTTTAACGCTCATTTTATGTCAACGCTCGTAGACTTCCAGTTGACGTTGTGACACATACCGCATGAAAAAGACCAATGCCGTCCAATTTCCAATATCATATAATGACTCGCACACCCAGGAAATCATTGACCAAATATATTTACAAGAAGCAAAAACCTTACCATCAACAAAGCACAGAGAGCCAATTGACTAACCGCCAGCTCTTAAAGCAATTAACGTTAAATTATCTCCTTTGAATTAACACAACTATATATAGGTCGTTAATAATACCCGTAAATAAATAACAAAAAAACTAACAAAGTGGACCACCCACAGGGTCTACCCTTTAACCCTCTAATCTCGGCTGACTGCGCTAAAACAAGATTTAAGCTTTAAAATTTCATTCGTAAAAAAACCAGATTAGGCCTTCATAAATTCATTAATAAAAAAAGACTTTATTACCTATTATGCTTACGATGCGTGTCTTAATTTCAGTGAACCTAAGCAGCTATCGGTGGTTCTGTGGTAGAGCGCTCGACTGCCAAGCCGAAAGGCCTGGGTTCGAAACCTGGGTGGCGCATTTGTTTTTAATCAATAGCGAAACGCTAAATTAGAATTTCTTCGATGCAATAATTTCAATTTCAATTCTATTTCAATTAAACCAAAATTTCGTAGTCTATTAAATACGCTTCCGATAAAGCTGAAGGTCTAATTTTCAATGAAGCTTAACAAGTGTCGGTGGTTCTGTGGTAGAACGTCCGCCTGACAAGCAAGAGGTCCCGGGTTCAGATCCCGCCCGATGCGATCGCAAATTGATACTAAGACGAATACCGTGTACAACTGGTGGAAACCCTGCCATTGGACGTTGAGAGGTAGCATTACACTCAGCACTCGGTCCGTCCCAAAGTCATTAGGAAGAAGTTGGAGAGAAAACGCCCATACAAACACAACAGACTCAAAACACAACAAACTCAACACTCACAACCTACGCTTAAACATTACAAAAACGTAATACACCGAACCGTCACGACGGTGAGCGAAAAAACACCATCCAAACCAAACCGCAAATGTTTCCGTTAACGCTCACCGTCACACGGTGGTTTTGCCAACCCTTCGAGAAACTGCGAACGCAGAGATCTCGAGAAACTGCGCACGCAGTTATTACATTTTGCACCGAAAATGCGAACGCGTTCGCAGGCCTGACAGACAGACAGACCCACAGACAGACAGACAGACAGACAGACAGACAGACAGATCACAGACAGACCCACAGACAGACACGGTGATTGTATAACCCCTCCTAACTTTTTGTTTTATTTATTTATTTTCATGTGTTTCAAGTATTAAACAATAATACTATGTTGCTGGCAGCTAAGAGCAACAAACACAAGGAGAACGCAGCTAGCCTTTAAACACGCTAACGCCGGGTTGTGTACGAATTTCATTGGACGAGCGTCACGAGCCTTTACGCTGAACGTTTTACGGGCTAGGGGGGAGACAATTTCGGAATTTTCCCCTTCCGACGGCAGCAGGCGCTAAAGCGTCTAGCCAATGAAAAACGTACGCAAGAAAATCCACGACTTGCGTTCTCCTTGTGTGGGGTGTTGTGTTTGTTGCTCCTATACTCGAAATCACTGTTACCTGGGGCAGTAAATTGGTCGGCATTTAACAATAATACTCATACGCGGAACTTCATTAACTGATCAGTAGATGGCGTTAATAGTCCACAGTGGTTTTAGCGGTGCTACTTCTAAATAATCGCACCCACGCAACAGCGAACTTACGGACTTTGCACTCAAGCTCGTACAGTAAAATCAACGTGTTAATTTACGTAGAAAAATCAAAAGTTTTCTGTCCAATCGCTAGTCTTTGGTTATGTATTATTTTAAAACTGGGTTAATTTAAGTAAAACATGTTTCGCCACTAAAATATGGCTGCAGAGCACCGGCGTGCGGTCCACAGAGCACCACGGTACCACCCGCACCACCCACACCAGCGCGCAAAGTGCGACCCTCACGGATTGCCACACGTCGAGTTATTGAGCTTCTGTGTGCAAGCGACAACGGTTTAGAGTGGCTAAATCAGAGCGAGGTTGAAAGAGCAGATGATTTTACTGAAAATCACATGGACATGTTGGTTCCAGTAGTCACTCTTGAGACCACACATGAGTCCCCGTAGACTGAATTACAGAGATGGGCCAAAGATGTGATTACTCTCGAACGAGTGAGTGTTCAAGTTGTTAATAGTTGCTTGATTTTAGAGCAAACGAACAGAAGACCCGAGTCACCCCCAGCTACCTCTAACAGAGCGTGTTCCATGAGAGCAAAAGGTATCTCGCTCTGGGCTGGTTCGCTCTCGCTACGGAGGGCGTGTTCTCTTTAAGCGAAGAGACGCTTTGTTCTCTAAAACTCGCTTTCGGCGTACGTGGCGAGCGAGCTTATCGAGATCGGAAGGTTTCTTTTTCTTTTTTAGTGCTTTCGGCGCCGAGAAAGGTACATTTTTTAAAACGGCGAGTGTTTTTTCGCGAACAGAAGAAAATTTTGTTATTTCCTATTGTTCTCGGAGCCGGTAAATCGGCGTCCGGTTCGGCGGACAAATTTACGTCTTCATAATGTTGACCAAATATGCGTTTAAAAAAGCGTAAAACACAAAGTAGTACAATTAAACATATGAACCTTTGAATTTTATATCCAACATAATGGTACTCACACCGTCGATGATGGTACTTGCACCGTCGGTGATGTACTTACACCGTCGATGATGGTACTCACACCGTCGATGATGTACTTACACCGTCGAAGATGATACTTGGACCGTCGATGATGGTACTTGGACCGTCGATGATGGTACTTGGACCGTCGATGATGGTACTTACACCGTCGATGATGATACTTGAACCTTCGATGATGGTACTTGGACCGTCGATGATGGTACTTGAACCTTCGATGATGGTACTTGGACCTTCGATGATGGTACTTGGACCGTCGATGATGGTACTTGGACCGTCGATGATGGTACTTGGACCGTCGATGATGGTACTTGGACCGTCGATGATGGTACTTGGACCGTCGATGATGGTACTTGGACCATCGATGATGGTACTTGGACCGTCGATGATGGTACTTGGACCGTCGATGATGGTACTTGGACCATCGATGATGGTACTTGGACCGTCGATGATGGTACTTGGACCATCGATGATGGTACTTGGACCGTCGATGATGGTACTTGGACCGTCGATGATGGTACTTGGACCGTCGATGATGGTACTTGGACCGTCGATGATGGTACTTGGACCATCGATGATGGTACTTGGACCGTTGATGATGGTACTTGGACCGTCGATGATGGTACTTCGACCGTCGATGATGGTACTTTGTTGATGATGGTACTTGGACCGTCGATGATGGTACTTGGACTTTCATCAGAATTATGCTGTTCGAGTTTCGCGCAGAAAATTAGAGGTAGAGGCTTGCGCCGCCGCTAAACGCCGCCGCCGCCGACAATTTTGAACGCACCGATCGCGCCGCCGCCGATTGTTCGAAAATCGACGCACGCCGCCACCGCCGCCACCGCCGCCGCCGATACAAAGAACGGCGCGCCGCCGTTTCTTTTTTTTCTGTGTACACTTTTTTTTTGGTATATTAAGCTTGGTTTTCATTTACCTGAAAATAACTACACTTGAACACGACGTCGAACGTCCAATTTTGGTTTTCGGATTTCGGTCGACGCAGAGTAATAGCATTTTCACTTAGCATCAATAGATTCCAGCATTGCTATCTTGGCTATAGATTCTTTTACGCGCGTATTTCATGGGAGTCGCCATTACCGTGCTACACGCGAGAGAACGGGTTTTGGGGGAAAGAACTTTCCACGGTAGAGCTACGTGCAGTACGTCTATCGTGGGAGGGTCCTTGATGGGGGGGAAAGACGCGCGTAAAAGAGTGTATAGAGAGAGTCACTAATATAACCAAGGCTTATCCACATTTTAATTCCCTTTAAATTTAAATGTTGCTTGGTTTATCGATATATCCCCCCCCCCCCTTTTAGGACACCGAAATAAACTAGCGAGGATAACACTGTCCACTAATTGGTTAGTTATAATAGTTGGTGGCGCTTTATTTTATTTTTTAAACGTTTATCTCGTCAACACTGAGTTAACTTTGTTCGCCGTGACGTCGGCAGCTGCATGCGACCCTGATGCCTATTTAATCCGTAGCTACATGTTCCGTAGCTCTGAGAACAATAGGAGAGAACGACATTTCCCTCTGTTCGCGAAAAACACTCGTCGTTCGAAAGAGGTAGCTCATGAACGCCACGTCGAATAGATCGGAAGAGACCACTCTCGGTGCGGAAAGCGCTAAATGTAAAATATAAGCCCTCCGCTCGCGCTAAGCTCGCTCGTCGCGCCGTAAGTTTAGCTGAGGTTAGAGATAACACGCTCTGCGTAACGAGAGCGAACCGCCCCAAAGCGACATTAATCTCGCTCTCATTAAAAACGCTTTTTTTTAAATCGGCTACTCATGTTCACGCGAACTTTTAGGAGTATTGTAGTGTTCGCTGTTAACAAGCTTAGTAAAATATATTTTTGTTTGCTTACTTTTTGAGTAAACGTGATAAGGATAAGATTTTTTATCATAATCTTTAAGCTATATTAGTTATTTATGAACACTCACAGCTTTTGCCCACCTCTGCTGAATTAGAATGAATATTCTTTTACGAATTTTATTAGTTCCTTAATACTTAAAATTTAAGTATTGTATTGTTCGATTTTCTCACTGTGATTCTAGACTACGTTCTGTCTAAAATACTAGTCTTAAATATAAATAATTAAGCAAATTATGTATTTTTTTTAAATAAATCCAACCAAATCAAACACTGACTAACGTATTTACACGAAAAATACGAATTTTGAAAAATCTCACGCTATATTAGGGGGGAGGGAGGGGTCGAGCCAAATCTCACGACATCTCACCAAGGGGGGTCGAAAAATCACCTCACGTAATTAATGGACGCTCCCTAATTTGTAAGTTAAAAGTCTCATGTTCCAGCAACAGTATGAAACTTTTGTTATCCTGTTTCGACGGATATTTTTTAAGATAGGAGCGTTTTATCGTGTGCTGATTAGCGCGTTTCTAGGCCAGAGATCCTACAAAGCTACGCTCAGTGCGATATTAAACATTACGCTATAGCAATGGTAAAATCGCGTACAGTGTCTACCCTCCTTTTCCCCTTCGCTACGCCAGCGCCTCAGTAGCAGGGAGTAAAAACATTTATTTCCCAAAAATTATAACGTGCTTCTGGTTAGTTTTACTCCATTCCACTAGATGGCACCATGATACGGGTGTACGGCCTCCAGAAAAACTTGCAGATCTCCCTTTGCGTATCTATAATTATACCAGGTGTTTCAAAAGGTTATGCAAAAATTTGAAGTTGTAGGGGGTGAGTTGAGGAATATGCCTGTTTTTGTCCCATTTTCCTAAGATCAGTTAAAAGAGTGCCAGAGAGCTTCAAAGTGTGGCTTACTAGCCCCTGGAAGTAGGCTGCAACAAGCGCTAAGTCAAGCAGCAGAGAAATGCGAACATTAAGGTTTGGGTTCGTGTGATAGGTGAAAAACGACTTTGTAAACAAATCGAGGTAACCAGCGTAAAAAAGTAAACTTATGGGGGAAGACTACAGTGGCCATTGTCTACTTTCGCGCTATTTCAAGCTAAACTCGTTTAAATTTGTATTTTAACTTATAAAATTAATATTTAAGTGTAGAACAGCCTCTTGTTTAGTGCTTTAAATAATTTTGACAATTTTAAATTTAAAATTAATTAAATTATAACGTTTTAATTCGGACCCCCGGAGCTAAACAAGTTGGGCAAGTGCCCAAACAACCCTTTAGTTAGGACCTTATATTTAGTTAACTATTAATATTATAATTATCATAAGTGGTATTTTAAGCACTAGAGGAAGGTTCAGCCTAATAAGAAAATATAATTAAATTATGTTATTGTTAAAACAGAAACGTTCAGCTTGAACGAAAAAGAGGCTTTTACTATATTCTTCCCCCTTAAACAGTATTTAAAGTCCCTGCTGCTTGGTTTTTCCCTTGTTGTAGCCTTCTTCCAGGGGCTAGTAAGCCACACTTTGAAGCTCTCTGGCGCTATTTTAACTCATCGTAGGAAAATGGGACAAAAACTGACATACTCCTCAACTCACCCCCTACAACTCCTTCAAATTTGTGCATAACCTTTTGAAACACCCTGTATAGGATCTCTGTTTTAGGCCTAGCGCCTTCTGAAACTTTATTTTCGCACGCGCACAAAAAAAAATACTTTCAAATCTCGCGCCGATGGCTCGTAAGTCTAACGCAAGGATGGCCATCTACTCTTAAGAAGATTGGTATCTTCAACATCCGAATACGTCTTAAACAACTTTAATTTGTGTATGATTACTTCGTCCATGCCTCAACTCCTCACCTTGTTTGTAAACTCCTATACGACTCCATAAAACTCAACCTAACCCGTCCCGAACATGGAAGCTAGCCTTCTGATTCAGAATCTACTACAGTTGCTCATGTATATTCTCTGCTACCTGAATACATTCTTGGAAGAGTCGAATAAGACTCAGTAGTGGAAAATACCAGATAATATCCTAAGGAACATTTGGTTATATCTCTTATGACTAGAATAGGGAAGAGCCATTTCAAGGTCGGCAATATCGCTTTTTGTACGGAAATCTGTGGTCTTGGGTATTTTTCCATAAAATTAGTTTGCCGTCAAGATTAACGTCATGATATAGACTCTATACAATACCTCATAAGTAAAATAATAACCAGAAGTATGACACTCCCTATTATTTAAATGGTAATTTTCTGATTGAACTGAGTAGTATCAGGAAACTATATAGGTATACACTTGGAATGTCTAAGGAAGATTTTTACGGCCGTGATGAAGCTCGTAGAAACGGGCGTGTCTTAAAGCGGGAAAACTCACGAGAAAACCTCTCGCGCCTCCAGTGGCGGCTTAAGAAGGCTGGGTCCCCGGGGCGGCGGCAGTGTTTTGTGACACCCCCCAGGACCGTGCAGAAGTTTTCACGGGTCCGTCTACTTCAAGTTTAATCGTTCTGATTTGCACCCCCCCTCGAGCTTCTCTGATGGCACCCCCCGCTGCCCTGGTACCGGGGGCGGACCACCGGTCCGCCCCCCCCCCCTTAGTCCGCCACTGCGCGCCTCGCTACTCTAATTCGATGAAAACTCTTCATTAATAAGCCTAGTCATGGTTATTATATTATTAGCTTACCTGACTATCTCTTTTATAACCATACAAATACCTGAAATTAGGTATCACTACACTTCTTTCGCGATGAATATTATAATTACTTCAAAATATTAAGTACGTTAAAAAATTGAGGTTTTTAAATCCATTGTTTTATAAGCCTTTTTTGGGCGGGAAGATCGCCTATTTGTTACCATGACGACGCATTATTTTCGCGTCAAACCTCGAGCCAATGAATTGAAATGTCGGGTTACGTCTTACACTTGACGTAGTTAAGCCCCGCCTTTTTCTCGACGCGCTTTCGTATCACAGTCCCAATGGAACCTTAGACATTCCAAGTGTATACCTCTATAGTTTCCTGGTAGTATATTATCGTCCTTGGCCATATTTAGACACTAGGGGGCTCTGTGCTGAACTAAACCCGAGGGGTTAATCACTGTCCGTAATCATATATCGATAGTAATATGGTATATGTGACGTATTTCCCATACAACTATCGAAAACCGTTATGAAGCGTGCGAAGGTATATGTTCCAAGCGAAAAAATAACCATTACTTAAATGTGCATATTTATGTCGTAAGAATATATTATCAGAAGTAAATGAACCGAAGTGATCAGACTGCTATACTCCCCACGTTGGAGGCGTTTTCCTTATCGAATTTGAAATTGAGTGCGCTCCTAGGCCGAAAAAAAAACGTTTTTGTTTTTACGAAACCATTTTTTATAAATATAAATAACTATACCCACAACTCCCAATTGCTATTTATCACGTCAAAGACGGGGATGGAAATTAGCTATTATTTGACTCGATTTTCTCATCATTTTCATAAGGAAAACGCCCTCTGTTTCTGAGCGCTATTTGAATGACTTCGGTTCATTTACTTCTGATATTATTTACTTTTATTTTATCCAGAAATTTCAATGTAAAACCAAGCACAAGGGGGCTTTGGACACGGAAACCTCCCCCTTGAATTGCTTGAATACGCCACTGTTCTGTCTAAAATTAATTGGCCTTAAAGCTCTAAGAATTTCAAGGTCCACAGAATCACGCACGTGATTTTGTCACCCCACCCTCAAAAACAATTGAAACAATTCTTTGATCCTTGCAATGTTACGAACGCGTTCAAACGAATAACATTAGCAGTATAGGATGAACCTTTATTAGATCAGGGTCATAAGGTACATTAGGCACCTTTATTAGATCAGGGTCACATTTACCATAAGGTACATTAGGCACAGTGCCTAGGGAATACGATTAATCTAATCCCCGACCGACGCGAGTATAGGTGGCGCAACGGCTTTAGCTTCTACGAGGTAGCGCCTATGATCTAGCGTCTGCTACAGACAAATTAAAATTCTTAAGAACGTTTTTTCTTAAAAAAATCTTATCAAAATATAAGCAACCGATGCCAAAATTATATTAAAATGCAAGTATTTTTATTAATAAAATCATATGTAACATAATTACTCATAAGTATGTCTCTGTATAACATTTCCATTGAAAAAAATTCAATGAGACCTTGTTTCACGCGGAACATACATTAAGCGGACCCAAAAATGCAAAAATGCTTAAAATCCTTGCGCTATTGAAAAAGTTACCATGGAAATGAAATCACGAGGCACGAACTAAACTTGACATGGGCAAAGCCAGAAACGCGCGAGGAATTCTCACTAACTTCCGTTTCCCATCAGTAAAGTTGATGACGCGTATTTCGTCACGGAATTGTTAGTGACGTAATTTACGTCATATCCTGTGAACAAGGTTTCAATAACGAAAAGGCTTTTATGGCATACTTATGAGTGATTATGTTACATATGATAAAATCAAATTTACGAATAACGATGTGGAAAAACTAATAGCGTCTGCTTTAGCCGCCACCTATCTAGGTTTCAATGGCGAACCAAAGGGGGCGTAGCGATAGTTTTCGGTCGCGAATAAAGCTTTCGAAGGAGATTGGAGATAAGATTAATTTTTACATTTTCAATTGATAATTTTACAAAAAAGTGCCTACAATCACGAAATCCGGCCATGCATAAGATATGTATTTATAAACTTCTGATTATACGAAGAAAATAAAAAAATGAACGCATAAACGATAAAAAAGATAAAACCATAATTTCGTCGAAAGAGAATCGAAACCCCCGAAAGAGTTGCATGAGACGGAAATGTTATTATAGATTACTCTACACCGCGAGAGGAGCGCGTCCATAAAACAGTTTAGTCAGTCAGTATCGAATCGCCGCCGACGACTGTCGCGTGAGGAAAGGAAAAGGGAGAACACCGGTGAATGATGTGAAAAGTTGTCAACAGAGCCTTCTACAAATATGATCGAATTTGAAGTAGGTGGTACTTCTTTATTTGTACAGTTTCGATTCTATTATCGTGAAACGGAATAGAGCCGTGACGTGTCGTTTTGGAAATCACGCGTTTAAACGACGGCAACGAGGCGAATGGCGATTAACGCGAAGCCTTTGAAAGAACCGTCGCGTCGTAGGAAGCCCGCGCGCGCCGAACGGGTATATTTTCCCTCCTTTTTCTCTCTCCGTTTCTTTGGATTTAAGCCAAGGTCACGCGCTCCAGAGAATGTTGTTTTCCTTTTTAGATTTCTCCATAGAAAACAGCAAAGAGGAATAGCAACTTTCGCGTTGACAAGAATACATTTCGAGGTTGTAAAGTTAGCAAGGTTGCCACACTACGTGGAATTCCTGGAAATGTCAGGCAATTTTAAGAATTAGTAAAAACGTCAGGGAAAGGTCATGGATTTTTTAGAACTAGTAAAATCGTCTGGTAAAAGTCGCGCAATTTCAAGAACTAGTAAAAAGTCGAGATTACTCGAGAAAAAGTTAAAACGTAAGGGAAAAGTCGGGCAATTTAAAGAACTAGTAAGCATTCCAGGGAAAAGTCGGGCAATTTAAAGAACTAGTAAACATTCCAGGGAAAAGTCGGGCAATTTAAAGAACTAGTAAGCATTCCAGGGAAAAGTCGGGCAATTTAAAGACTAGTAAGCATTCCAGGGAAAAGTCGGGCAATTTAAAGAACTAGTAAGCATTCCAGGAAAAAGTCGGGCAATTTAAAGAACTAGTAAGCATTCCAGGGAAAAGTCGGGCAATATAAAGAACTAGTAAGCATTCCAGGGAAAAGTCGGGCAATTTAAAGAACTAGTAAAAACGTCAGGGAATGAAATTTTGGTTGTAAACAGAAAACGTTTACTAAAATATAGGTTTCGAATTGCAAATTGTTTTTAATAAGTCTGTCCTCTGGAAATGGTCAGGGGAAATCTAGAAAAGTCAGGGAATTTGTCTGAAAAATCTGTGGCAACCGTGCTAGGGGTTTGCGCGGGATACTTCCGGTTTATATATTTCATACGCTCCGGCGAAACACTATACAAGCCGGTAGTTTTATCTCTTTTATTGAAGGCTATAAATATGACTGAAATCACGTCTTTAATATCATATAATTTGTTAAATTAAACGTTAGTTTTCGATATCTGTAAATTACACAAAGCGCAAAGTTTATTTGCGTCGTATGTGTCTACAAGTTTTATAGGTGGCATTCACGTGCAATTTAGACAAGATGGCGATCAAGGCAGGGCATGACACTAGAGATGGTGACGTCACGAGAATTATCCCTATATTCTTTAACTAGGCTGAAAAAATTTATAACTACTTATTCGTTAAGGGTAAACCGTTTTAGATGGCATTTAAAAAAATAATTTAAACTGGCAATCATAAAATTAAATACTTTATATATTTTAACTTTTCCAATAATCCTAGGCGGGGCCAAATAAACTAGGGGGGGGGGGGTTCCTAGGCTTAAGTCGTAGTTAATCGATCTCAAGAACCTCGTGTTCGTCCTAGTTGCTACTCCTCTCTTATATTTCCGATAGTTACCTTCATGGCGCTATAATTCGCAATTCCCCGAAGCTGCCGGGTTTTGATTTCGGCAGAATTTTAAGTGGTAACCTTGATCCTCATCTCGGTAGGGTAATACGTTATTTTTATTATCAGTATAACCACGTGGCCTGCATCTCAAGGTTATCGTTGCGTTTTCTCGATCACGAATTCATCGTTCAGACTTCAAGCAGGATATTGGTTACGATATCATCAATTTGGATTCAATCCTATTAAATTGTTAGAGGCGTTTTGATCACGTGCTAATTATGTTCCTTTCGTGGTACTTTTCCAAAGAATATACATCAGCCCAAGTCTTAAAAAATTTACTATGGTTCACGTGGCAAATCGTGGTTTACTTTTACACTGATATTAGTATTTTATGTTAAACCCCACAGAAGGGGGTATCAATTATCACTGGATTGAGTGATACGCTAAAAATAGTTTTATCATCTCTAACAATTGTAAGTATAAATAGTGTCATGGGTATGTGATACATGTGGATAAATATTTGGATATTTTAATATTACGTCTGCTAATGTTATGAAAACTGGACTAAATGACATGTGTTTTTAATGCGTATTGTACAAGTGGAGATAATAGGGACCTGGCAGCATGACGTAGATAAAACCTAAAATAATATAAACCTAGTACCCTAGATTTTGAATTCTGAGAGCTTTCTGATTGACGGTTTTGTTCAAACCCGGGCCCCGTAGACTGTGCGGGCCCGTGCAGTCTAAAGGGCCCGACTTTGAACAATCGAGGTATACTTTTCCTGGGTTTATCTCCGAAGAAGTATGGCTATATCCGGTTGTAACGGCTCTCTTTGAGGCCCGGACCCGCTCTTGGTGGCCCTGGACGTATTATAAACTTCTGGTGCTATGAAATAGCGTCGGCTTCGGCGGTTGTTTTGTAAAGCTGATAAATCGAAAACCAGATGAAGTACTACTGCATGGAGATGACGCAACAGGTCCTTGATTATATTATGGAGTGGCGCCTTGTTTACTTCTGCAGCAGGTCGAACACATTTCCCTCCGTTGTCACCCGTTTACTCCCCCACAGAAACGTCTACAATACAGTCATGAGCCTGACTTTACTGACTCATCCAAGCAATGACTGTTTTCGTTGTGTATTCACAGCGTTGCCTACTTTATTGTAAGGCCCGTGCACGCTTTCCGACAAATCGCAAGGTTACTGGAGAACGTTGCCAGACGTTCGATAATTATCGTACACGTCGATAATTTCGAGATAATTTTTGGGACGTACGATATTTTCAATGGTGTACTATATAGTACGCTTTTTTCGATAATTCAGCTCACGCGTACGATAATGTACGATAATTTTTTTAATTGGTTGAAAACCAGTTAAAACTGCGATTTTTAAACATAAGTTTTCAATCGGTCGAACTTAGTGTTATTTAAAAATTTAATTTCACAAGTTTAACGTCACTATTTCACACACAATTTAAATCTACCGCCGTCTTCAGGCATACGATAATTTTGAGGTCGATAATTTGTTTTGGCTGTTGTACGATAATTTTAGTTTCAGGAACTGACAACGCTGTTGGAGAAGGACAAAGCGGGGTACATTTTAACCATGGATTAAATAGTAGAGGATGTTCCACGAGCGAAAAAACCGCAAAAATACCCTGTAACGTAGCCACCTGGCGGCGCCTGATTGCAAAACAGAAGTTTTTTTTATAGTTCTATCCCGGCAAACAAACCGGCGTTCTTGTGATATTCCCAAAAATAGCAGACGAATACGATGAACGCGGGCGATATTTTAAATAAAAAAAATAGGTGGCGCTACAAACTCATATCCGGTTGCCCTGGATAGAGAGGGGTCGAAGGAGTGGGGGAATGAAAAATAAATTACAATAAATTTGCACTGCTGGGATGTTAGCTCGTGGAACCTTGAATTAACAAGAACATCCTCTAGATGCTGCCAGCTAGGAGCAACAAACACAACACCCCACACAAGGAGAACGCAACCCGTCAAAAGTCGTGCATTTTCTTGTGTACATTTTTCATTGGTTAGACGCTTTAGCGCCTGCTGCCGTCGGAAGGGGAAAATTGTCTTATCCGTTTCCGTAAAACGTTCAGCGTAAAGGCTCGTCCAATGAAATTTGAACACAACACTGCGTTAGCATGTTTTAAGGCTAGCTGCGTTCTCCATGTGTTTGTTGCTCCTAGTTGGCACATCCTTTAGCGAAGCTACTTATTTAATGAAACTTGATTTATGCTTCTTATTCACGATAGATGGCTAGGCTAATCAGTGTTGCCAATTTTGGGATTTTTAGGCTGTGTAGGATCAAGAATGTATTTATTTATACTCAGGGAGAATGAATATGTCGAGACTATCGACGGACACGTTGAGGCCCTAACCCCGTCTCGCTAAGGGGGAGGAGAAGGTCTTATTTTTTGCGTCCTCGCAGCAGCGTTAATCGCGTCAAAAAACGTAATTTTTAAAAACCAATGAGATTGCAGTATATTTGCTTTTATTAAAGCGGAGGAGCATACCGGGGGCCCCAACGGGTGGAATTGGAGAAACGCTAAAAATAATCTCGACATATTCATTCTCCCTGAGTATAAATAAATACATTCTTGGTAGGATTAAGGGATTTTTAAGTGAAAATCATTGATTTTGTACCTAAATTTTTTTGTTGAAAAATCACTACTTCCGAAAACATAACCTACCTTATATTTTGTCAGTATCTTTTTGTGAATCAAATTGAATAAAAAAATTGTATTTTTTAATTGTTTTTAATTTAATATTTTTTCCTGCGCTAATCGACGAAACTAGAAAATATTTGTCATGTTTTCCTCTGAGGTTTGAGAGGGGGCGTGGCTAAAAACGTTTTGGGAGTTTGGCTGAGGGATTTTCGCTTTTCAACATTGGCAACACTGAGGCTAATTAATACCCAAGGCACCACCTTAAACAGGTGGCCCGGTTATAATGCGTAGGAGGGTGGTGGCAAGCCCTTCATGCATGAGCCTACGGTTCCCTACACTTACTACTACCCTAAGTAACAAAATAAACATAAGTATGGCACAGAACGAATTCGGTTAATGATAGTCTGTCGTGGAGTGATTGCGGAGAGTTGTCAGTCCGTTTACGTTGTCATTGGCGAAACAGACTTTCGTTGAAAATTTGCCTTGGGTGAATATGAAGTGTCATACTTATATTTATTATGTTACTTATGCTATTACCGTTAACCTTTACAAGTTTTTATCTGGACCCAATAAGAAGTTTACAGTGGTTCGTTATGAATAACTTAGTCACGGTGGGCTTTAAAAAATGAACATAAATTACAGGAAAGTTAAAATTCTTTAAAAAGAAACTAAATTACATCCGAAGTTAATTATAATTTAAACATAACGCCATAATTTTTGTAGATCAGAACTCTTGAAACTTAGCCGTTGTCTAGGGAACGTGGTTCAGATACGAGAGAACCTAGTGGCCAGAATTGGCGAACTAAAATACCAGAAATTGTAGAAATATTCGTTGCACGGGCCTGTACAATAACGTAGGCAACATTGACAGCGTAAGTTAAATTGCTTTTACCTGAGTTTCAAGGCTTACATATTTGAAAACAAGCTCCCCTTATCAAAAGACTAAAATTTGTGGCATAATTCTAATAAAATTGAACAGATTAGTGTTGAAATGTCCAATATATTTGCAGAATAAATGTGTCAAATTCGAGATAAGATAAGTCTATGAGTAACATAGCAGTCATAAGTGTGCGACTGAGGGGAGTATAAACTTCCATATTTATGATGGATAACCAAATTTCACCTTTCTGCCACCAGGTTTAACAGAAGCTAGACGGTAATTGGCGCTAGTTACGTTAAAAATATTAGCAGACGATTTATTTTTAGTTCATACTCCTTTTAATGTAATGTTAGGTTAAAGATAGGCTTCGAGCTTAGGAAATATAGCGCCATCTGCCTTAATATCCGTAAACTAAATATGTGAAGAAATAGCAGACACTTTTTGAATTTGTAGGTTTTCCGGTTGAACTTTCAGTTGTTATGCAGAGGTAATTTTGAACGAGCAGACAGATTTCATATATCCAATTTAATACTCGGGTCACGGACTCGCGGTTTATATATTTACACAGGTTAGACTACTTCGGCTCAGAGATGGACGCTTATGAGCTACACCCGCGTCAAGGTTTTTAAAAATCGTGCAAGAGAATTTGAAAAATTCTACTTCGCGCCTACAGCACCGGCTTGTGTAAGGTTTCTGAACTATAATCAACTATTGTTAAAATAATATTTATATTTAAAAATGGAGTGCCACCTATATTTTAAAATTAAATGTATCGTAGACAATTAATAAATTTTAAAATACATATTATCAAATTATAAATACGGTAGCTCATTAGTGTTATTTATAATTAAAATTTATAAAAATTTAATTTATAATAAATTAATTAGTACTGTTTATATACATTAGACGGCGTACCAGTAGCATAGTAGAAACAGGGTTGCCTGTCAGAAGAACTTAAGAGGCTCAAAACGCCAGCACGTATGAAGGTACAAGTAGTCTAACCTGTGTAAATATATAAACCAATAGTGTGTTTTGAAAATTGTGGGTCGTTATTGTGGGGGCAATGACTTAATTTCACATTCCACTAAAAGCAATCAACAACGCGGCAAAAACGTGAAATTCGTTGATCTGCCCTCGAAAGTTCTTTCTACTCCCTTTAACGGAAAATAAAAAACACGTGACCTTCCGCGTTAGATAAACACTAGCTTATTGGTATTTGGCAGCATGACCTCACGCCTTACCTATGGCTATAGCCGCCATGCTGGTATCCTTGTTTTTGCAATTGGAAAAGTATGAATGAGGTATTATCAGGGCAGCCGAGAGCGGGCCCGGACCCCGGAAAAATATTACTTTCGGGCCCCAATAGAGCCGTTACTTATTGCAGGGTTCGTACAAAAATTCCGGAATTAAATTCCCCGACATTTACAGGTTTTCCCTGACCAAATTGCCAAATTTTCCCTGAACATTTTTGTAGACTAAATGAATGGTTTGAGGTAAAAATCTTAGTGTTTTCTTTAAAAAAATTTCCCAATTTTTTTGGGGTTATTACTGTATATGATTACTTTACTTTTTGGGACCATTTTCAAATTCCTTGACTTTTCTCTGACCTTTTGGAAACCTTTTAAAATTTCCTGACTTTGCCCTGACGTTTTGGAAACATTTTCAAATTTCCTGACGTTTTGGAATAATTTTAAAATTGCCTGACTTTTCCAGGTGTACGAACCCGGTATGGGAGATAATTATACATTTTATTGTAGAAATATACCTCGTTTGTTAAAATTCGGGCCCAGTCGGCTTTTCTTAATATAAGTGTATCAAACGCGTGCACGGGCCTTACAATAAAGTAGGCAACGCTGTGAATACACAACGAAAACAGTCATTGCTTGGATAAGCCAGTAAAGTCAGGCTCATGACTGTATTGTAGACGTTTCTGCGGGGGAGTAAACGGGTGACAACCAAGGGAAATGTCTTCGACCTGCTGCAGAAGTAAACAAGGTGCCACTCCATAATATTATCAAGGACCTGTTGCGTCATCTCCATGCAGTAATACTTCACCTGGTTTTCGATTTATCAGCTTCACAAAACAACCGCCGAAGCCGACGCTATTTCATAGCCATACTTCTTCGGAGATAAACCCAGGAAAAATATACCTCAATTGTTCAAAGTCGGGCCCCATGGGTTGCGCCGAAAGTAACATTGGGTTGCGCCGGAAGCCCGTGGGCCGCGGTTATTGTACGTTGAAAATATCGTACGTCCCAAAAATTAGGTCGAAATTATCGACGTGTACGATAATTATCGTACGTCTGGCAATGCTGAACTGAACTTCTACGTATCTCGTGACGAAAGCGATACATTAAAACAAGGCAAGCGTAATGACTTTATAGAAAGACTTGCATATCCAGGTTTTCCCACGGATAATAATGGAAATCGGGTGCCTAACTTCAAAACATCCGTTTCTCGAATTCCAATACTTTTTCCAAATAATTTGCCGAAGTATTCTTCAATTGCCCTAAGTTTATTATGTAATTTACTAGTTCTTATCTTCTCTTAATTGTATATCCTATCTTGACCTTATTCTGGAATTCAATTTTTTTTTTCATATCACTGTATCATTGTTATTTGTTGTACACCCTGATGTTAAGGCTATATAGCCCGAGCTCTTACTGTAATAGCATATGCAACATAATTACTCATAAGTATGCCACTAGCTCTATTTCTTCACTATCGGTTTGTTTCACAGATCTTGTGTCATCCGTACCCTACGTAATATTTGACGTCATCGAATCTCAAATGCCGATAATAATTAGCTCTACGTCTGATAAACCGACGGCCATTATTTTCGTAAAAAACCTGTTTGAACAACCAAGGCTTAGGAGCTAAAATGAACTACAATATAGTGTCAAGTTCTGTTAATGTAATTAATTTGCAAATTAATGAAATTCTCGGAGACTCACGTTCTCAAATTAATTTGCATTGTCAAATAAAAGAAGCAGGTTTATTGGAAAAAATAGTTGAAATTCAGGTTGAGCTTTTCTGGCGCATCTACAAGGTTGGAGTCTTTGCAGATTCTTTTGAGCCTAGGCCTAACTCTTCAAGGCTTGATATGGGTTTTAATAACGCTGGTGGAATATTCCACTTCGACGACGTGTTCCATTTTCCATAAGCGATCACTTATTGGTCATTTTCCCCAACCTTTTATTTTTCGAAATTACTCATTATTTAACTTCATCCGCACAAACCGAGCGAGTTTATAAATTTCAATAAAGCTAAATTGGACTGACTAAAATTCCGACGCAAAAAATTCTATCTCAATTTAGAGGTTTTCCATTGTCTTAAATAAATATGTTACTAGCCAATAGTGTGACTCCCAAAATTACTAGGATGAATAAAATGGTTAAAATCTAACGTAGTCCACCTTTTTACTGGTTCGTGGTGAAACAAACCGTTAGTGAAGATTTTTGAATGGAATAAACGTACAGGGTCATACTTATGAGTAATTATGTTACATATGGTAATAGGAACAACAAAAAAGAGGGAGCTAGGAGGCTTTCCCCATCCCCATCCCCCTCCACGAGGAACGCGCCTACATTTGTACCGCTTTCCGCCCTTTAAGTGAAAACTGAGAAATTGAGAATAGAAGCGATTGTTCTTAATTATTTCCTGTCAGCCTCAACTTAATTTAAAGGCGCCAGAAAAATGAGAGCGCGCGATTGACTTAACATGTTAAATGGACGATTGTCACACCTTTAAAAATAAAATGGGAAATAGAAAGCTTTCTCTCTGTCCTTATGTATATTTAGTCCTTGAAATTTGTCCTTGCGGGCGTCTCGTTACTAGCGAAATACATACATTTCAAAACGGGTTACATTGTATGTATACGCTGATAAAAACCACGTCGCTCGAAGAGTTGTAAATCGAAAAAATATCTGGGTCTTACGAGCTACTCACGAATCCGTGCCTAATAACCCGTTTTTTTCAAGGTCAACTAGTTATATCCCCCGCGTCCCGTCTCTAAGTCTGACATTCTCATTCGGCGTCGTCAATTTAAAAGCGACACCGCTTAGCAGAAAATAAATCAGGAGTAAATGAACGAGAGTGGTCGCTATCAGGAGTAAATGAACGAGAGTGGTCGCTATCAGGAGTAAATGAACGAGAGTGGTCGCTATCAGGAGTAAATGAACGAGAGTGGTCGCTATCAGGAGTAAATGAACGAGAGTGGTCGCTATCAGGAGTAAATGAACGAGAGTGGTCGCTATCAGGAGTAAATGAACGAGAGTGGTCGCTATCATTAGTAAATGAACGAGAGTGGTCGCTATCATTAGTAAATGAACGAGAGTGGTAGCTATCAGGAGTAAATGAACGAGAGTGGTCGCTATCATTAGTAAATGAACGAGAGTGGTCGCTATCAGGAGTAAATGAACGAGAGTGGTCGCTATCAGGAGTAAATGAACGAGAGTGGTCGCTATCAGGAGTAAATGAACGAGAGTGGTCGCTATCAGGAGTAAATGATCGAGAGTGGTCGCTATCATTAGTAAATGAACGAGAGTGGTCGCTATCATTAGTAAATGAACGAGAGTGGTCGCTATCATTAGTAAATGAACGAGAGTGGTCGCTATCATTAGTAAATGAACGAGAGTGGTCGCTATCATTAGTAAATGAACGAGAGTGGTCGCTATCATTAGTAAATGAACGAGAGTGGTCGCTATCATTAGTAAATGAACGAGAGTGGTCGCTATCATTAGTAAATGAACGAGAGTGGTCGCTATCATTAGTAAATGAACGAGAGTGGTCGCTATCATTAGTAAATGAACGAGAGTGGTCGCTATCATTAGTAAATGAACGAGAGTGGTCGCTATCATTAGTAAATGAACGAGAGTGGTCGCTATCATTAGTAAATGAACGAGAGTGGTCGCTATCATTAGTAAATGAACGAGAGTGGTCGCTATCATTAGTAAATGAACGAGAGTGGTCGCTATCATTAGTAAATGAACGAGAGTGGTCGCTATCATTAGTAAATGAACGAGAGTGGTCGCTATCATTAGTAAATGAACGAGAGTGGTCGCTATCATTAGTAAATGAACGAGAGTGGTCGCTATCATTAGTAAATGAACGAGAGTGGTCGCTATCATTAGTAAATGAACGAGAGTGGTCGCTATCATTAGTAAATGAACGAGAGTGGTCGCTATCATTAGTAAATGAACGAGAGTGGTCGCTATCATTAGTAAATGAACGAGAGTGGTCGCTATCATTAGTAAATGAACGAGAGTGGTCGCTATCATTAGTAAATGAACGAGAGTGGTCGCTATCATTAGTAAATGAACGAGAGTGGTCGCTATCATTAGTAAATGAACGAGAGTGGTCGCTATCATTAGTAAATGAACGAGAGTGGTCGCTATCATTAGTAAATGAACGAGAGTGGTCGCTATCATTAGTAAATGAACGAGAGTGGTCGCTATCATTAGTAAATGAACGAGAGTGGTCGCTATCATTAGTAAATGAACGAGAGTGGTCGCTATCATTAGTAAATGAACGAGAGTGGTCGCTATCATTAGTAAATGAACGAGAGTGGTCGCTATCATTAGTAAATGAACGAGAGTGGTCGCTATCATTAGTAAATGAACGAGAGTGGTCGCTATCATTAGTAAATGAACGAGAGTGGTCGCTATCATTAGTAAATGAACGAGAGTGGTCGCTATCATTAGTAAATGAACGAGAGTGGTCGCTATCATTAGTAAATGAACGAGAGTGGTCGCTATCATTAGTAAATGAACGAGAGTGGTCGCTATCATTAGTAAATGAACGAGAGTGGTCGCTATCATTAGTAAATGAACGAGAGTGGTCGCTATCATTAGTAAATGAACGAGAGTGGTCGCTATCATTAGTAAATGAACGAGAGTGGTCGCTATCATTAGTAAATGAACGAGAGTGGTCGCTATCATTAGTAAATGAACGAGAGTGGTCGCTAAACAGGGCGGCCCCCAGGTCCCTAAAATACCCAAAAGTCCTTATTTATCTTCAAGGTCCGTAATCTACCCTTAAATCGGTGTTTGGTCCCCAAAGTACCCTATTTTCATGAAATTCAGAGAAACCATATTAGGTTTAAAATACTTTTACACAACTGCTGAAGGACTGTTTACAAAATAGTCAAATCTGCGGATTAACGATAAAATAGTCCGAACATAGTACATAAGTTACCGCCACAAGCTTGGTAACATTATTAAATTGTAGGACAGAGCAAGCATCTCTAGCAACCTTGGGACAGAACCTCTCTTAGGTTGTAAAATTTAAAACAAAATATAAATACCAAGTCAGTTTTGGCATTTAGTTAAAGATCTCATTTTGTTTTTCATCCCTATTTGGTTCCAATTTTGGTGCAGTACCGTGATTTTCGTCTTCGGAGTTCCATCCCCCTCTAAGACCCCGTCAACTGTCTTGAACCAAATACACCTGGTTATTTTATGTTTAGTTCACATATTCCTAGAATCCTATATATTCTTTGCTTAGACAATGCTTTCTGAAGCAGACGACAAACGATTCTCCTATCCTGATGAATTAATAAAAAAATGTTTTTGAAGCTAAAGTAGGACTCGAGATAATCGAAATAAAATATTAGACTTAACTAAACTAAATAGCTATAAAATAAAAAGAACAGTACATTTTTGCTCACCAAACCAGTAATCTGTCTGAAATGAGACAAGGGCGCTCAAAAGTAAATTTTTTAACTCAACGCCAGCCAATTAGCCTTTTCAGTTTACATAGAGCCACGTAGTGGCAAATGCGAGAAGCTCATAAACTGCTGGATTTTCGTCTGCTAAGCAGACGCTTTATTGAAAAATTGTCTGCTTAGCAGACGAAAATCCAGCAGTTTATGAGCTTCTTGCATTTGCCACTACGTGGCTCTATGTAAACTGAAAAGGCTAATAGGCGCTTAAATAAATCATCCTCCAAGGAAATCGCCAAGAAGTAATATTTCTGAGAGCCAGGACCCGCAAGTTATTATTTATATAGTGCTTGTTGAAATAATGAAAACTTTTCACCTGTAAACAGAACGTCGTGTTTTTGCCAGGCCCTAATATGTCAAAAAAGATACCTGGTTAAAAGGGAACGCTTGTTGCTGCCGTAAAGGTAAAAAATTTCCATTATTTTAACAAGCACTATATAAATAGTGACTTGCAGGTCCTCGCTCTCTGAAATATTACTTCTTGGCGATTTCCTTGGAGGATGATTTATTGAAGCGTCTATTGGAATCACGCGATGGGCCATGTGTGGCCCGTGGGCCAGCCCTTGAACATCATAAATTACCTATCTTTTCTATACGAACTATTAAATGTGAAAAACAAGGCAATGTTTGGGATCTGCCTTTCCAAAACAGGGTGTGATTCGTTATTTAAAAGTAGATAAGATATGAACGTCCATCAATAAAACGACGTTTATCGGTTATAGCTCTCTTGAATGTTAGCATATAGCATCATACGTTACATATGATGTTAGCGATTGGTATCTCCATAAGCTTTCGTCAATCATTCTTATCGAGTTAATTGTTTTAGAGGGGTCAAACCACCGAAATGGTAAATATGGAGTCTGTAGCGTTAATTTATTCGTTTCTAGAAATGGACACTTGTCGTGTCTATAGCGTTTGTAAAACCATTATTTTAAAATTAAATGTAAAATTTATTCTTTTCACGAAATTATCGTTTGCACAAGTATTTAAATGTTCGTTTAGTTATGAAAGTATGACATCAGGGTTAATTGTTTAAAACATCATTTTTATTCACTCGGTACAGACTTTGTGAAATATATTTCCGAAAATCTAGTTTCTACCATAGAATTGGGAATAGTATCGCTAGAATGACATAGGCGCGTTCGGAAGTCGTGGTTTCGCGAAACCAATTCTGAAATTTCGAGTCAGCGTACTCAGCCGTCAACTTTATCATTGTACGGGTGGCGCCATCCATCACTTTCAAGGTGGAATATTGGAAAGTCATTTTCGTAGGATATAGTTCCCTCCGCCAACAGCGGATGGCGCCACCGACAAATGATAGTTCTCAATTTTGAAAAATTTGCTTCGCGGAAGGCAGTCTGAAACTGTAATCCTAGCGGTACTATTCCCAATTCAATGGTGTTTACTCGCTTATATTTATTTTAAGCAAAGGCTTAGCAAAAATTATTTATATTAAGTGTAAAGCAAGTTTTTTATTATTTTACTTATGATGTAATGTAATTTAGTCTATCTTAGGCCTTATTTAACAAATACTTGATGAGTTCGTGAATAATACCAAAGATAATATAAAACTCCGTACCCTATAGATTCAAATTCAGAATTTCAGAGGGCTTTCCGATTGACGGTTTTCGTAACCAAGTGATTACCTACTTCCGGCGCGAGACCTCAGAAAAAGGTGCCCTCACCGGTTGCTATCTATAGTGGGTTACCATGGTAACTAGGGAGCTAATTGTTTCGGAGTTCCGGCAGGAAGTGAGTAAACGCACAAGGCAGTGATTCGATTCTAGGGTACGAGGTCTATAATTATTATCTTTGATAATACGGAAGGTTACATGTTCCATAACTACTGAGATCTACTGCTACTCCCTCTTCCGGTGGCCTTTGAAACATACAGGGGTGTCGCAAACCTAGTTAGAGCATGGACATTCTATTTCCGGCGCTGATAAATAATTACGAATGGAGTCGCACATGTTAATTCCTTAATTCTTTATTTGTACCAAAATCTGTCAAGGCTGCAAAATTTTATTGTGTATAACAATGGAATGGAGTAAACAAACCAAAATGGCGGAGCCGACGTTTTGATTCCTCAGCGCCATCTAGAATCGTTTTGGTTGCGAATGATAATTATCCAACCCCTTTACACTAAAATATTTAGAAGCGCACACCCAAAGAAGACTTATTTAACTTATACACTCTAATATAACTTAATATGTTTTACTGATTGATTATATTTTATACTGATTATTTACTTAACTGTTTAGTTGACACCATTGGTTAAAAGAGTTTTATTTTTAGAAAAGATAAAAACTAAAGTTTTCCATTTGACTGGTCTCGAGCGCTTGAGATCGCTCCATGATCCATTTGCATATTAAACAATTTTTCTGTACTCCATTTCACTGCTCTCGAACTCTCCAAAAACGCTCAAAAATAGCGCTCGGGGCACATTTTTATTCGGGAATAAAGCTCCCTAAATGTTCATCCTGGTGCATTTCGTCGATCGGAGTGAGAGCAATGACGTTCGGAGATGTATCTCTAGTTTTCAAATGGAAAACAATACTGCCGCTTGGCTATTTTCCAATTTTTAAATCCAGAAATATAAAACTTACTTCTGGCAGCCTTGTTTGTATGATCGATTTTTTGCGGCGCTGATTCGAGGGGGATCGAGAATGAAACTTCAGTTTCGGACTGGGCTTGGCCGCCGTTGCTCGTGTTTTGTTATGAATCCCAGCTTTCCTGGGCTTAGTAATAAAATGCTTCCCCAAGGTTTACACGTAGTAATTGAAATTTTAATTTAACTTTTACCGAAATATTTTACATTATTCGATAGTGATAAATACAACGGTTATCTATCGCTTCCAAATTTTACAAATAGTAAAGTTAAATCTTTCCCTATGCCTTGGCTTCTTCTCATTGAACTGCGCAGGAGAAGCAGCTGTATTGTCCACCATCTATTTAAATCACAGGCCTTGGTCTGAATACGACCTACCCGTCCGTTTCTCACGCCAAATATCACCTGAATCTTCGTTTTTCTCACCTATTCGTACCTTATCGTGTAAAATTGGCGAAAATAATTTATCCTAAGCAGCTGGCAAGTTATTTTTTCACTTTTTCTCGTTAAGCCGATCATACTCATAGGGCCCTTAATGCTTACGGAGTACTACGTTAAGCCTTAAATCATTTAACGATATAAACCGGTGGGAAAGGAATTGTTAAATTAGTTGTCTTTTTCTATATAGACTGGCAAATTTATTTATTATTATAATAATTGGGTCATGTTTAAAGAGTTGCTCAATGCTTTTGGTACCTGATAGATATATATATTCTACAGTTAAACACTGCTCTAGAACACCAGGAAAGGCATTAGCCACTATGTTGTCATTTCTTAAAATGTGGCTGTCTTTTTGAAATATTTTATTGCCTAGATACAAGGACCCTCTTTACTACCTCTTTTCACAGCGCTGACATACTTTTTGTCTCTTTAAACCATCCAACTGTTTCACTTCCTCACATTCAGAAAGCCACTTATGAAGCATAATGATAATGGTTTAGCACCACAAATGTATAAAGGCATACCACAGGAGTTGCAGTCTTATGTCATCGTTTGAGCATCTTTGTTGGAAATGAGCAATCTTTTCAATATCTCGGTGAAGCAAATCTTGAGCTTTGTTTCGGAGACTGGGCTTTTCCATGTCTAAAAGGCTGGGGCTGCACAATGGGACCTCTGGTCGAAGTGCTAGGTTGTGTTTGACCCAACTACCCAATCCCTACTACTAATATGTCGTCGTTTAAGCTTTTCTTGAATGTAATATTGAAGCTAATACATTAGAAACATATAACTTACAATGCTAGCAGCCCATAACCTTGGTGAAATGCAAACATTTTCACGTTACATTTTTTCTAACTCAATGACAACAAAATAGCAGTTTGCATGATGTTCTGGGCTTTAACAGCCAATCAATTAGTAACAAACTTGTTCTGCTTTTATGGCAAGACTGTAAAATTGTGCATTAATCGAGAAAGCAAATATTTAAAAAGCAACAATGAAATCCTTGATAATCTATATATAAATTTACTTTAGTTGGCATTTTGACCCTTTCATTGACTGATAAGTTCCATGACTACTTTTGACATAGTTTTAGTGTTGCTTCCAATCAGCCCCAGCTCCGAAGAGGTGAGCTTCTTTGCCCTATTAATCAGCATAGTATTTTATTGGTTCCTTAAAACTGATGTCTTACAACAATTGAAGTGCACATGGGTGATGGTTTTCCTTCCCCCTCTCATGCTGGGGTAAATTTGACCATGATGCTCAGCATAAGGTAGTTTTGTTTTGCCTGTTCTTGGACCCTAAATCGTTTTATTTGC
Organism: Leiobunum rupestre; assembly: GCF_980474605.1. Lineage (NCBI taxonomy): Eukaryota > Metazoa > Arthropoda > Arachnida > Opiliones > Sclerosomatidae > Leiobunum > Leiobunum rupestre. The sequence continues at coordinate 24,120,382 of NC_143385.1, read as the reverse complement.
CAGTTCCAGGGATGAGAATTACTCTGTCCCACAAACTATTCGCTTGTTCCAGAGTGTTAGGGCTACTCTTTTTACTCCTTCTGAAAAGGAGGTGTAAAGTGAGTAAATCGGATTTTGTCGTCTGATAGCCAGAATTTATCTTCTGATAAGGCCACATGTTTCAGGGTTGGAAATTCCTGGAAAAGCCAAGGAATTTGAATATGGGTCTAAAAATCAGGGAATTTAAATTTAATTTGCAAATAGAGAACCTTTACTAAAATTTAGGGTAAAAGTTAAAATTTTTTCACAAAATAAGTCTAGGAAAATCTCCGGAGATGGTCAGGGAAAACCTGAAAAAGTCAGGGAATTGGAATGTGAAAAAACTGGCAACCCTGCGGTTTTACTCTGACTCAAACTATTCATTACTACAGAATCAGAGTAAAATGACGTCATAGCGTTACATTTCTGGCTCTACTCCGAATTCATTACTACAGAATCAGAGTAAAATGACGTCATAGCGTTACATTTCTGGCCCTACTCCGAAATCCCAGAACAAGCAAAAAGAAACTACCTATTTTCATTCTCCCTATATAAATAAATACTTTCTTTTTCCAACAATGTATGCAACTTCCAATGGGGAAAAAATTTTGCTACCAAAATTGTATACACTAAATTTGGATGAAAGCA